>NW_021620941.1:5765423-5774924 GCF_004785775.1 Grammomys surdaster
TCCAATTTTTTTTTTTTTTTTTTTTTTTTTTTTAAAGATTTATTTATTTATTATATGTAATGTAAGTACACTGTAGCTGTCTTCAGACACCCATATGAGGGCATCGATCTCATTGTAGATGGTTGTGAGCCACCATGTGGTTGCTGGGATTTGAACTCATGACCTCTAGAAGAGCAGTCAGTGCTCTTAACCGCTGAGCCATCTCACCAGCCCGATTTCCAATTTTTTTAAACACAGAAACTATTGTTCTTTTTAAATCTCTAACATTCTCCTTCCTCTGAAGTGGAAACTGATTTCTTTGAAAAGTCAGTAATGTCATATGATGCTTTGCTGGGGAACACAGGTGAAAGGATGTTTTGCTAAAGCAGACTTGTGAAAGAATGTTTTCCAGAAGCAGACACAGGTGAAAGGATGTTTTGCTATAACAGATACATGAAAGAATGCATAATGAAGAAGTATAAATCTGACCCCACAGACAGTGGGAGCTCGAGCACTGGTCTGCTTTGCTCTGCCTTGCTAGTCTTCACTAACAACTCGAATGTATTGGTTCACCTTACATAACGTTGTTGATGGTTTGTGATAATGCCAGAAAGAAACTCAAAGAACTTCTCATAAGGTTCCTGCGACTTCTTGTTGCTTCTGCAGCCTTGGGCTGGTTGTCAAGCTTTATGGCTTCCTCAGGACTGGACTGCAGCTGCTGATTGGTATTTGCTACAGGACTAAACTGTTGATATCCTGACAACGAAGATTGGACTCCCCCCCAAAGAAATATTCCTAAGTATTTCCTAAATACTTCTCCCATGTCCTAGTAAATTTTCTTTTCCACTACCTCTGGTGGGTGGTGAGAGAGAGGAGAGGTTAAATGTATATTAAAATAGGCTGCAAAATTTAAACCTACATTCCTCTGAGACTTTTTTTTTTAAAATATGATTGTCTCTACCAGTTTCTTTTCTTTCTTTACAGTTAAGCACAATTCCACATGTTTTTACTTTGTCGGAGGCTCCTGTCTGGGATTGGAGTTCTCCTGCATGTTGTCTCTGTTGAGCTGTCCCAGATATCCAGCTAGCTCACTGCACTGGTTGTTGGCCCAGAGGTGAAAGAGCTGGTTCCACGCCCCGTGTGCCCTTTGCTAGCTTCTCCACCCTGTCAAGCCTGTGCATGGCTGCAGGTTCTCACCCATGGGCTCTTTTCACAGACTCTAACCTTGGATGTTCTGCCACATGTTAAGAGCAAATATGACTATGGACCTTTCTAAGCCTGCCCTAGTTCCTGAATAATAATGACACTGGGAATTCTACTTATTTATAAACAGACAAAACAATGAAGCTCAGGAGGGCATAGAGAATCTGTGAGACTTCCATGGTGGAGCTGAGAGACAGGAGGGTAAAGTTTCAGAGGTCAGGAAGAGCTTTTTTTTTTTTTTTTTTAGATTTATTTATTTATTATATATGAATACACTGTAGCTGTCTTCAGACACACCAGAAGAGGGCATCAGATTTCATTACAGATGGTTGTGAGCCACCATGTGGTTGCTGGGATTTGAACTCAGGACCTTTGGAAATGCAGTCAGTGCTCTTAACCACTGAGCCATCTCTCCAGCCCCAGGAAGAGCTTAAGAAAGGTGCAGGACTTAGCAGGTAGCTCCTAGGGAGGGGAGGCAAAGAAATGGGGGTGGGGAGAGTGGGGGTGTTCCAATATAGGTAGAGGAGCAAGTGTCTTAGCAATTAGCAGGGGCCCACATGGTAGGGCCCCTGGAGAGAGAAGGCTCCAGGAGTCAGAGAAGACACTATGTAGGTGAGTTGGTAAGGAGAGACACATAGTTAGAGCTGGTGGAAGAAAAAAACTGATAAAGAGGTGATCTCTAGAATTTGGAACCAAATATAAGGAATGGCTGAAGCCAGCAGAAACATAATTTGTATACATCTTTGGAGAGTCAAATCAGCAGCTCGAGTTGGTTTCAAACATTAAGATGTCAGGTAGTAGTAGTGCAAACCTTTAGTCCCAGCACTCAGGAGGCAGAAATTGGGGCAACCAGATCTATAGAGAGAGTTCTAGGACAGCCAGGGCTTCAAAGAGAAACCCTGTCTCAAAAGAAAAAACAAACAAAGAAAAAAGTTGAGATATGGGTGTGGCTTAAAGATAAGTGTGTGAAATTGGGAAGAAAGTTGTGTTTGGAGTCCCTTATATGTTAGGAGACGGATGGATGGTGAGGAGAGAACATGGAGTGGGTGAGTGGAAGGTTAACTTTTATTTGGGTATTAGAGGTTCGGATGTGGCCAGAGCACACAGCCAAGGGGGCCCACCCTTGGATAGTATGCTCTAATTTTTTCAATTAGTATACAACATACAAAAAGGAAAGTCCTAGTTGGTGACCCAAGTCCCTGAAGGTTTCTCCCTTCTTTCTGTGACACAGAGAAAGAGGAAGTTAAGTTTGGAAGACATAAGGCCAGGGTCTGCAGCAGGGCCTGTTGTAGCTTATGAAAGTTTGGCAGTGGGCATGAAGAAGAGATCATGGGAAGAGCCACAGATTGCTTCATAAGGAGCAGGCAAGAAGAGAGAAGGAACCCAAGAGTGTAAGAAGGCAGACATTCCTCAGAAGATTAGAATTTTGTCTTGAAAGTGACTAGACTAGATGTTTCCTACCTAGGGTAAAAAAACAAAACAAAAAAAAAACAAAAAAAAAACTCTCTAACCAAAGATAATCCTCCTCCTATCATCCAACAACAAAACTCTTTTGAGACAGGGTTTCTCTTTATAGTCCGGGCTGTCCTGGAACTCACTCTGTAGACCAGGCTGGCCTTGAACTCAGAAATCCGCCTGCCTCTGCCTCCCAAGTGCTGGGATTACAGGCGTGCCCCACCACCACCCGGCAACAACAAAACTCTTACGATCCTATCCAGGGCAAAAGCAAGACATTGCCTGTCCACCTGGTCCTGGTTGTTTGGGAAGTTTTGTCTGTTTGTCTTGTGTGTGCAGATGTGTCTGTGTTTTCCGGTTTGTCGATAAGTCTTGGGCCAAACTTCAGAGCTGAGATGTAAATGGGTGAGGCTCAGCTGAATGTATGAAGGATGGTGGCCACTACATGTTCTGTTTCTGACTGCTCTTCTACACTCAAGTGTACGACCCTTTTGTGTTCTTGGTTTATTGGTTTTGTTTTTGCTTTCTCTGATGCTGCCAGCCTCCAGCACCAATGGCTGTAGCTGGCCTTTGCTCCTTTGCATTGCTTCCCCCCCATCCCCTCCTCTTCCAGTTTCACCCCCTATCATTAAATAGGGGAGAAAGAATGGTAGAGAGAGGGAGAGAGAGGGGGAGAGAGACAGAGACAGAGAGAGTCAGAGACAGAGAGAGAGACAGAGAGAGGGAGATCTGAATCTATATTTTTTCTTCTTGTTTCTTCTTTGAACATGACAACTAACAAACTACAACCAATCTCCCTGCACAACCAATAATCCCACTGTCAATCGGGGCTCTTAGCCTCTATAGACCCTCTGAAAAAAAAAGTCCAGGATTCTAAACGTCGAACAATCACAGAAACTATCTGCAGCTGGCAAAACCATGCCTCTGCTAGAGCATGAAGCAAATCATAGCTGCTGTAAACAGCCCCATATCTCCACACCTGCAATTAAAGCAAAAACATATTCTTACAGTATTTTTGTGGTTTTTAAAGAAACCGAAATTCCAGAATTCTCACTACATTTTGTTTTAAGCCATTAATTATGCTGGGTGTAATGGGAAATTGTTAACAGATATTTTCAATGAACTAAAAATGAAATGAAAGGTTCTCTGGATACCTCTCCTACTAAATTCTAATCTTTATCAGTTTTAGTGGTATCATTTCCTAAGGAAATATAAATAAATTCACATCTCAAACTGTTCATTCGCTTCCGTTCTGATAGTAACATATCCTTATAGTATATAGGGTGATTTAATTCCAAAGTTTTTTTTTTCTATAACCCAGTATCTCTCAGCTGTTATTCTCTTCTCATTAACATTCAGAAAATTTAAAGTTAATAGAGGACTATTTAGCTTATCCCTGGGGGGCCTTTATTCACCCTTTCGGTTTTATAAGCATTTTCAGTAAGGTACAACTAGATCTTTCTACAGCTGTTTGTCCTGTAGGATAGTGTGATATATCTGTAATCTGCTTTATATTATAATATTCATCTTACTGGGGACGTGTGTTGGGGACATTGTCAGTCTTGATTTGTACAGGTATCCCATAATAGTCATTACTTCCAGTAATGTGGAATGATAGAATCTGTCTTCTCAGATTTCAAAGCAGTTGCCCATTGAAACCCTTACTCTGTGTTAAAGGTATAGAACACAAGCTTTAGTTTTCTAAATACTGCAAATGGAAACAGATCTATCTGTCAGATTTCATTTCTTTTGTGATGCCCCCTCCCCCAGGTTTACTTCCAACCGGCAATGGAGTTTGGTTATACAAAGAACAAGTAAGACATTTTCTTATAATTTTCTTGGCTGTTGCCAGGTGATTGAAATATTTTTCTTTAAACATTTACTGTTAATATGGTATTTTTCATGAAGCTTTGGGGATTTTTAGCACATTTCCTATTAATAATTGGTCAATTTCTTCATTTCCTTGTGCAATAGATTTGCAATGTAGTGGGTTGGCCTATAGCTGCTTGCATTCTAGTGCTAATCTGGGGCCACCAAGACTAGTTGCCCCAGAGATGAGAGTCCACACAAGCTGCTGAGTGACCCTGCCCCCAAGTTATTTCTGATTGGTAAATAAAGATGCCAACACCCAGTAGCTGGGTAGAAGAGATATAGGCGGGGTTTAGATTTCATGGGTTTGGGGTCAGAGAGGGACCACACGGAAAAAAGTGCAGGAGGAGGAAAGAGAAGCTGCCGTGGGTTAGGAGTCAAGAGAACTGACCCTGTGGGCTGGCCAGTTTGAGTTTAGAACAGCCCAGATGAAATGGTACATAGTAACTCAGGGTTGTCAATGGGAAAGTAGATTCTAACAGCACAGAGAGTAGTAACTGCCCAGCGCTTGTGTCTAAGGCTACTGTAAACATAAAGGATGTGTGTGTCTTTCATCTGGTAGCTAAACTGTCAAACGTGGGGTAGAAACCTTGGGATGGGATTTAAATAATTTCCACAACACTGGCAAGCCTATTCGAGACAGAATATGGGTGATATTAAATGGATAGTTTTTATTTCTGATTGCCTGTTGCAGCTGTATAAATAACAAAAGTTAATTCTGAATTATCTGAAATAAATTCAGCAGTTTCTATATGCAGAACAACTCTTGCTGCATATTAAGAGTCACTAATTATATCAAGAGATTCAGGAAAATCTGATAATACCATTAGAATTGCATACAGCTCTGATTTTCAACCTGAACTATGTGGGTTTTGAATTACTTTGTTCATTTTGTCTGACTTATAGCTTGGCATTCCCAACTTATTTGCACCACTATAGACTGTAGGTGATTCAGAAATGGCCGCTCCCTTTTAAAATACCTGAGACAATCCTATTAGTTATTTTATACCCTGAAGATGTTTGCTTTTAGGATATTTACTGTTAATTTCTCCAAAATAATTGCTACAGGCTCTTTGCCAGTCTTCATTGATTACCCATAATGACACAATCTCAGTATTGTTGGTATATAAGATACCAAGGTTTCTGTCTCTTCTTGACAACTGACAGTCTTACCCTACTTTTTATGATTAACTCAGAAATGTATTCTATGTAATTCTTTAATGTTTTACTTTGTGTGCTAAGAAAATCTATCTTCTCTTAGCATAATGAGCCCAGGAGGAGAATGAGTTAAAGGGAAAATAACCAAAATATAATCAAGTTTGGGATCTATGCAATCCACATGTGTCTTGCAGTCTCTGTTCCACCAGAGTGAGTGCTCTCTCTCTGCCTCAGCTGTTGACCATTCTAGTCTGTTTCAGTTCAAATCTCCCTGTAACATTGGAGACAAATCACTTAACTCTTGATTAGTTAATCCAGTGGTAGTATATAGCCCATTAATATCTCGCATTAATTTTTGAAAATCGTTAAGAACTTGCAACTGATCTCTTCTGATCTGTACATTTGTGGTTGAATTTTTAGTTGACTTGTTTTATAACCCAAGTAGTTAATAGGATCTCTTCTCTGTAGTTTTTCAGGACCAATCTGTAACCTCCAACATGGGGGGTTCTTTGTGTTTTCTTAAACATTTTCTCTTAAATATCTGCATCAGAATCAGCCAACAAAATATCACTCATCTATTGATGAATAAAAGATTGAGAAAATTGCCTACTGATTACTTCTAGTGGTTGTTGCACAAAATATTGACATAAAGTAGGACTGTGTAACATTCCCCATGGAAGGACTTTCCACTGATATTATTTTACAGGTTGAGCATTGTTATTAAGTAGGCACTGTAAAAGGAAAGCAAACCTTTCCCTATCCTGTTCATACAAGGGGATAGTAAAAAAAGTAATCATTCAAATCACTTACTATCATAGGCCAGGACTTAGGTAATAAAGTAGGTAAAAGGAATTTCAGGCTATAACAAATCCATTGGTTAATTCTATTCACCACTCTTAAATCTCAAGTGCCTGCAACTTTTCCTTAGTTAAGGGCCATTGTTCTACCACACAGGCTTGTCAGTCAAGTATTTTAAGGGGATGCCTGTTGATACTTCAAATGGCCCCCATTATATAAATTTAGAAACTCAATCTCTGTTATGTCGTGTGTTTGAACACTTGGCAAAGCATGCTTTGTTTTGTTTGTTTATTTTTGCTTTTTGATGACCTATATCAATACCTTCCCCAGGTATATCTATCATTTTACCCCTTATTTCATTATGGGCTGTCTCTGGGATTGCAGCAAGGTTAATCCAAGTACTCTACTGTTGTAAAAAAAAAAAAATCCCTTTCCCATAAATTTATGGGTATTTTAGTGACATACTGAAATGCCAAATTTTTTTAAAGATTTTTTTATTTATTTTATGTATATGAGTACACCATAGCTGTCAGGGCATCAGATCCCATTACAGATGGTTGTGAGCCACCATGTGGTTGCTGGGAATTGAACTCAGGACCTCTGGAAGAGCAGTCCATGCTCTTAACCGCTGAGCCATCTCTCCAGCCCCCAATTTTTTTTTTTTTAGGTTTTTTTTTTTTTTCGAGACAAGGTTTCTCTGTGTAGCCCTGGGTGTCCTGGAACTCACTCTGTAGACCAGGCTGGCCTCGAACTCAGAAATCCACCTGCCTCTGCCTCCCAAGTGCTGGGATTAAAGGCGTGCACCACCACTGCCCAGCTGATGCCAAATCTTTTAAATTCAGACTCCATTTTAGAGAACATGACCCAAGTTTGAACTCAGATAAACTAACAGGTTGGTACCTAACATTAGTTTCCAAGTTGCCCCCCAACAAACCTGAGTCTACCTCCAGTCTCTAGGCTAATCCTCAACAAGACCAGCATTTCCAGGTTATACCTGCAACAAGACCAGTGTCTTCAGGTTATTCCCCCAACAAACCTGCACTCCTAGGTTACAAGCCCACCCCCTGCCTAATGACCACCAATACAGAGGGGAACAGAAGTTAAATTTATGGTATGACTCTCAGTACCATACAGTTATGTTAAAGGCCACAGTAACTTTCCAATTAGATGCTAACACACACACTTCCTGCTTGCTGCTTACTAAAAGACATTTGGGGTTTCCCCACCACCAAAACCATCCTGAATGACGGTGGTGCATTTGGGAGGCCAGAGCTAGCTTGAATAGAATAAAGACCCTGCTGTGAGTTGCATCAGATCAGCTCCTGTCTGTTTTTATGGGAACCACTAATATTTTCCTGGCACTACATTTTGGCCCACTAGCTGGGAAGTTCCCCATGATACATGGGACTATTAATCTGGGGGGTCTTGAAGCCGGCATAACTAGTCTAGGTATATGTGTTTTTATGTTTCTATTATTGTGTTAAACTTTCTGCTTCTTGACTGTGTGAGCACAGAATTTGTCCGAGTTTTCTGAGAGAACTGCAGAGCGGAACAGAAGCAAGCTTGTGTAAAGGTAAATGCAGTAACTCTTCCAGCTGTGCTGAGATGATTTGTGTGGAACCTGGTGGCTTGTGTTGCCATGGTAATTCTAGGTTTGATCCAGAGCCATGCTGAGGAATCTGCCTGAGTGTCAGAAGCTTCCTATGTGGTCTGAGCAGGTGAGTACTTGTGCAGTGGCGCAAAGGCACTAATTTGTCTGAATGTTAGAAACTTTCTGTGCGATCTACAGAGTGCAAGAAAACTTGATATAAAGATAAATGACTTAAGTTGCCATGGTAATTTCTCCAGGTCTGAGTAAACATTTGTACAGTACTGAGAGTTGTGTGTAAGCGCCACCTTCTGGTTGGTTCTTGTTACTACAAGCTGTATTTTTTTTCTGGGTTTGGTTGATTTTTGTTTCTGGTTGTGCCTTTTTCTGTTCACTGATTCTAAATGGTGTCACATCCTTCTGGGTACAAGGCCTTGAATTTGTTTCCGTGGCTGGTTGCAGTTATGAATAGACGTATCTGGGAGCTGTGGCTATGGTGGGGCCAGGAGACAGCCTAAGTCTCCATCTGGGGTGGGCGTGGGCTCAGGGGAGCTGAGAGATGCCACCAATCTAGTTATTTTCTTGTGGGTGTGTGCCACTTTCTGGCTATTTCTTATTTCAGCCTGATAGGGAGAAAAGGTTGAATTTGTGTTTTGGGTGGCATAGAGGTCTTTTTCATGAGTGTCACTTTCTGGTTGTTTCTTGTTTCCGCTCAAAAGACAGGGAAGGTTTTATTTGTGCTCTTATATGTTGTTATGGTTCTCATTACAAGATGACTAACTTTGATGAAGTGACTTTGATGGACTTATTAACATGAGACAGGCTACATCTACCACATTCTACAGGTTCCCTTCACTACGAAAGAGGCCAGGAAACTGGTTCCTGGCCTTGTAGGGGAGCCACTCCCACAGTATGCTTGCTTTCCTCTGACTCGCTCAGATTGACATTTTAACACAGTTGAAGGTAAGAGGAGGCTCTTAGTCTACTGTCAGGCTCTGCTGGCAGGTCTCAAGGAGGCCACAAGATGGCCCACAAATTTTGCCATAGTATACGATATTAGACAGTAAAAGCCCTACAGCTTTTTAAGAAAGGGTCATGAAGGCATTTCGACAATACACCCCAATGGACCTTAAATTACCAGAACCAAAGATAGCAGTCACTTTAGCTTTTATCAACCAGGTAAGACCAGATATTAAGAAAAAGCCCAGAGGGTTGAGAAGTGAAGAAAAGAGTCTAAGGGACTTAGTGATAGTGACAAAAAGAGTATTTAATAAAAGAGAGACTACAGAAAAGAAGCAGATGAGAGGACAGAAGCAACAGACTCAAGACCTGGCAAAGATCCTGTCAGAAGCCAAAGCCAGACCACAAGACCATAAGAGATGCCTAAAACAGCCTCCAAAAGACAGAGAGAGAGAGAGAGAGAGAGAGAGAGAGAGAGAGAGAGAGAGAGA
>NW_021620941.1:5774934-5789130 GCF_004785775.1 Grammomys surdaster
GAGAGAGAGAGAGAGAGAGAGAGAGAGAGAGAGAGAGAGAGAGAGAGCCTAAAGATCAAAAGAAGTGCCCCCTCCTCAAGCCCAGGGTAACCTTAAAAGTAAAAGGGAAATCTACTAGGTTTTTGTTGGTAATTAATAAAGTTCAACATTCTGTCTTGCTAAAACCTAAAAATAAAGTTTATCAGTTTATAAATGACTTCTTTTTTTGTTTGTTTTTGTTTTTTTTTTTTGTTTTGGTTTGTTTTGGTTTGGTTTGGTTTTTCGAGACAGGATTTCTCTGTGTAGTCCTGGCTGTCCTGGAACTCACTCTGTAGACCAGGCTGGCCTCGAACTCAGAAATCCGCCTGCCTCTGCCTCCCAAGTGCTGGGATTAAAGGCGTGTGCCACCACCACCCGCCTATAAATGACTTCTTGATGGCAACAAAAACAAACAAACAACAACAACAAAAACCCAGGACCTCTTAGAGGCCCTAAAATATTGGACAATTGAGCCTCTGCTAAGAAGGCCTTACTCGCCAGACAGTGGTGGTACATGCCTTTAATCCCAGCACTTGGGAGGCAGAGGCAGGCGGATTTCTGAGTTCGAGGCCAGCCTGGTCTACAGAGTGAGTTCCAGGACAGCCAGGGCTACACAGAGAAACCCTGTCTTGAAAAACAAACAAAAAAACCCAAAACCAACCAACCAACCAAACAAAAAAAGGCCTTACTCTGCCAATTACAGGTGACCTCCCTAGACCTGGGGATGGCCACTCATACTCGGGGCCCTGACATCAGCCAATGTGTCCCCAATTGGCAGAAGCTGGCCCCCACCCTGTTTACACATCAGTGCAGCAATGACCTCCTGGTTAAAGATGATGCCAAAGTGACTCATTACCAACCTCTCTTCTTGAATGCCCCCAGGATAACTTCTCAGCTGCCCTGCTGCCTGACCCTGACCTCGGTCAATGGGCCTCTGCATGCTGCTCGGATGGATGCAGAGGTAATATGGTTCACCAGTGGCAACAACTGACAGCTCTGACCAAGGCGTTAGAGCTGAGAATGACAAGAGACACAGATGGCTGGTGTGCCTTTGCTACCGCTCATATCCATGGGGCTATTTATAGGGAGAGAGGCCTCCTGACAGAAGGCAGGACTAAACTCCAACCCAGAGGGACAATAAGACAGCCCAGTGGGTAGCCCTAGAAATTGGACCCCTCATGTCCTTGATTACCCTAGACCCAGTAGACCCCACACACTCTGATCAGACAGAAGACATGATCTGGGCCAAAAACCTGCTCATGTCTCAGTGTCATAAGAGATGACAGAGGACAGCTGACTACAAACTAATTGTACCAGAGAAAATAGATATACACATGCTCTCTTAGCATTCTACTGCTTTGAACAGACACCATGACCAAGGCAAGTCTTACAAAGGACAACATTTAATTCGTGCTGGCTTACAGGTTCAGAGGTTCAGTCCATTATCGTCAAGGCAAAACTATGGCAGCATCCAGGCTGGTATGATGCAAGCAGAGCTGAGAGTTCAACATCTTCATCTGAAGGCTGCTAGTGGAAGAGTGACTTCTAGGCAGTTAGGATGGGGATCTTAAAGTCCACACCCATGGTTACACAACTACTCTAACAAGCACACACCTACTCCAACAGGACCAAACCTTCTAGTAGTGCTACTCCTTGGGCCAAGAATATACAAACCATCACACATACTGAAAAAGATCCATTGTTCTTCACATATGGGACCCAAAAAAATGCAGGACTTAGTCCACCAGTCCCATATCATAATGAGAGATGCCAATTTGAAAATAGCTAAAATTGTTAAAAAAAATATGAGGACTGTCAATTGACTAATGCAGTTGCCAATGAGAAGAACCCTGGTACTCAATACTGGAGCACCAAGCCAAGAGTCTATGAAGAGATGGACTTCATAGAGGTAAACCAGAAAAATCTGGATACAAATATTTGCTAATATAAAAGATACCTTTCCAGGATAGACTGAGACTTTCCCAACTAAACATGAGACTGTAGAGATAATAACAAAAAAATTACTACAAGAAATTCTTCTAACATACGATTTTTCTAAGCTTATAGGGTTAGACAATGGACCTACATTTGTGTACCAGGTAAGTTAGAGATTAGCTAATATTCTGGGGATTAGAAATTTCATTGTGCTTACAGACCCTGGAATTCAAGATAGGTAAAGAAGGTGAATAGAAATCTAAAAGAGACGTTAGCTAAATTGACCTTAGGATAAAAAAAAACTCCCCATATCAGATGGGACTTACCCCTTTTAAAGTTATATTTGATTCACTTACTGACAAAAGTTATTACACGATCCAATGGGTATATAAATGTGTTTGACTTAAACTTTGTGCTTTCCATAAAATAGGTCCAACTCTGGAGCTCCACCAACTTTAGCCTGGAAATTGGGTCAAGAGACACTGCCAAGGGTCACTAGAGCTTCACTAAAAGGGACCCTGTGCTACAGAGTTGCAGCATGGATCCACTGCACATCCATTTGCAGTTGAAGACAACCCTGGCCAGCAGGAGGAAAATTCAGCCTCAAGACTCTCTGCTGTCTCTCCCACTGGTAGGCCCCTACCCATGCCCCAGGGACAGTACAAAGCCATAGCCCTGTTACTGTTTTCATGAAGCTTCAGGAAGTCCCATGATTGGGGCTTCTAGTCACAAAAGAAGGGGGGAGGGGATGAAAGGCCAAATCTTTTAAATTCAGACTCCATTTTAGAGAACATGACCCAAGTTTGAACTCAGATAAACTAACAGGTTGGTACCTAACATTAGTTTCCAAGTTGCCCCCCAACAAACCTGAGTCTACCTCCAGTCTCTAGGCTAATCCTCAACAAGACCACCATTTCCAGGTTATACCTGCAACAAGACCAGTGTCTTCAGGTTATTCCCCCAACAAACCTGCACTCCTAGGTTACAAGCCCACCCCCTGCCTAATGACCACCAATATAGAGGGGAACAGAAGTTAAATTCATGATATGACTCTCAGCACCATATAGTTATGTTAAAGGCCAGAGTAACTTTCCAATTAGATGTTAACACACACACTCCCTGCTTGCTGCTTACTATAAAGCCTTGCCCCATAGAAATTCAGGGCTCCCCCCAACCCCCAAACTGTCCTGAATGACAGTAGTGCATTGAAGGGCCTGAGCTAGCTTGAATAGAATAAAGACCCTGCTGTGAGTTGCATCAGATCGGCTCCTGTCTGGTTTTTGGGGAACCACTAACATTTCCCTACAATATGACCTTACAGTCCCACACATTTAACCCATGACACATTTTGCTTTATCTGAGATAGCTTCCCAATTCCTAGTAACTGGACATAAATCTTTTGAAGTGGCCATTCTGATTTCCAAGATTTTTGTGAAATGATTGTTAAACAGTAGCTCCTGTTTCCACCTAGCCTTCTATTTCGATACCATTTACTTGCAATTTTAGTTTGGCTTCTGATCGTTACCTGTTTTCCAGACACAGGTTTTCCAGTACTTCTAAAACCTTCTGTCCTTTATGCTGGAATGGCTTTGCTTTTAATGTACAGAAACCGTTACATCCTATCATCTGTGTTAAATTGCATCTCTCCTTTTACACAAGCCATAATTTTAACTTCTCCTTTGAAATGTTTATCTATAATTCCTGGGTGTACAATGAATCCTTGAGAAGTCAGTCTCCTCCTTCCTAAGTTCATCTCTACTGTCCCTGAAGGCAAAGGTTATAACTGAATTTTGGAGGACAGAGTAAGATGTTTACCCGTTGGCCAAGTCTAGGGCTGAGCTGCCTGCAGTAACATGTATTAAATCTCCAAGTCTGAGTAGAGGTTTTCAGTCTGCATGTCACTGTTTGGCTGAAATGGCTTATACTTTCTACTGTAAGGTCATAATCTAGGCCCCCAACAGTAAGAAAATACCTCAAATATCTCTTTTGGACATACACTCATTGGTCCAGTGGCAACACTTGCCACACACCTGCACACCTCTGGAAGCCTAGGCCATCTTTCTGATTTATATTTAGAAAAACCATTGCCCTTAGAGATGTCTTGTTCATGATTTTGTTGCAAATGACCATGTTTCCCACAATTGAGTCACCAGACATTTTGATATTGGAGACCTCTGGTTATACCTGGACCTATGATATTAGTGTGGTACACATAAGAACTGATATTGGTCATATCCCTTATCCACTTGTCCATAGGTGCTGCCCATGACTTTAATGGTCTAAGAACTTTTTTAACATTTGGTATTTGAATTTTCATGCACCAAGGTCTTTTCAACACTTGCCTTGCATCAGGGTCTGGTACAGCTTTGTTCATAGCTGAGACTAATCTTTGTAAAAGAAATCAGTGAAGGCTTCTCCAGAGCCTTGTATAATCTTTTTAAATGAGATGGACTTTTCCAGGGCTCCTCAACTTTGTCCCAAGCTCTTAAAGTTGCTAAGCAACATTGTTCTCTAGTAGTGTCATCAAACTGAACCTGTTCTTGTATTTCAGAATTACCACCCTGTGGAGAGTCGCATCATGCCGCGCCCTTAAGATGACGCCGGTCTCTGCCTTCCGCCATCCCAATGGCGAGTGCTCTCAGGAGTAAACAAGTCCTTATTTGGCTGTGGCTGGTGATCTGGCTTGCTTCCGTGTTTGTGGACCTATCTGCTGTTGCCACGTGGCTCGCTGGGGTAGGCTAGCCCTTGACTACTTAAGCCTGGGAGACCCTTCCCCCGGGGTCAGTCAGAAGATTATTCAAGGTTCCTGAATAAACTGCTTGGAGAAGAGCTCGTGTGTAGCGTCATCCTTGCTGGTCGAGGGTGGGCGCGACACCACCCTTTACCCAGCAACTGGTCTTTTACTATATCCATCCTGTTGTTCTATTTTGCTGTTCAATATTCATGACTTCTTCCCTCCACCAAGTTAACCATTGTAATTGCTGACTGGCCTCTAGTACAGCTGTTATCCTTCCCTTCCAGTTTTGGGTAATAATTCTATTTTGAGTAGCCCAGTTATTTAGAATTTGTTTTACATAAGGTGAGTGCATCCCATATGAAATTATGGCCTCTTTAAAATGCCTTCTTAATCTATCATTTCTGTAGGATGTCATCCTATCTCCCCATAATAACCTGTTCTACAGCATTAGCAGACATGTGTTATATGACTACTGGGAAAGTTGAGGGTGATGTCATATACCCTGACTGCCCCTTCTCCCACTCTGGCAGCACAGCTGTTTCAAGGTTAACAGTACAAGCTGTTTCCTCAGATTGTCCTCCTACTCTTTCAACTTTTCTCTGACCCAACCACCCTCTGGCACAGGTTCTTCCCCCTCTTTCTTCCTGCAGGACACTCACCAGGAGTGTTCTCTTCATTCTCTCTTTTCTGGTGCTCCATGACTCCCAAGAGCTTCCATCTCCACCTGCATCCTCTCCAGTTGCTTTGCCATATCTGCAACCCTTCCAGAAAAGAGAGAGTAGAACATTGTTTTCCCAATTCAGCCACTATTTGCTTTTTAGGTCCCTTCATTTCCACCTGAAAAATTTCCGACTGTACAACAAGTCTTTCAAACATTTTTGGAACATAATATATGAAGAAGAAACAATAATAACAAATCCAGAAAATCCTCTCTGGGTGTAAAGCAGGGGACGTCCCAAAAGTAACAGATTTTACACACACACACACACACACACATACACACACACACACATTTTATATATATATTGCTGTTGTCTTGAAAAAAAAAAACAATCTATATCTTCATCTTCTGCTGTTTCCTCTCCAGCATTTGAAATCAGATTTTCCATTTTTATCCTCAAGTTTTGAGCTCCATCCATATTGGGCACCACTTACAGCTTGACTTTGCTACTTTGTGGGCTCTTCTTTTTCCCACCCTCTAACTCCCTGTTTTTACCCCCTGTCACTAGAAAGGAGAGAAAGAAGGATAGAGGTAGGGGAGAGAATTGGAGATCTCTGACTCCAATTTTTTTTGTTTCTGCTTTGAACATGACTACTAACAAACCACAACACAACCCTCTGAATAACCGACAACCACTGCTCCTATGGAGCTCTTAGCATTTATAGACCCTCTGAAAGGTTTCCAGAATTCTAAATGTACACAGTCACAGAAACTATCTGCAGCTGGCAAACCATCACTCTGCTAGAGCACGAGGCAAATCATAGTCAGCGGCTGTGAACAGTTTCATAGCCCAACACCTAGGAATAAAACAAAAATATATTCTTATATTTCTCTGTGTTTGTTTGTTTGTTTGTTTGTTTTAAAGAAACCAAAATTCCAGATTGGTACTACACTGGTGCTTGTTTTGACTGCTTTGATGACCAGGGCTTAGAATTTATCTCTGGGTTTTCTCGTCCCTGAATTCAGTATAGTAGGGATTCAAATGTATCTTGAGGGTAGATAGTATTAAAGTTGTTTTAAACTTCTTTATTAATATCTAAAGCTTAATATTTTAACTTCTTGTCTAGATTTCTTCAAGAACAGATCCAAAAGATATCTAACCAGACTTTTAATCAGATGCTATTACAGGATTACCAGGCCCTAGCTACAAAACCAGGAGTCTGCAACGCCTGATTATATCCTTATAGTGAAGATCAAGCCCAAGACCAGGGCCAAGAAACAGAATCCCACCAATCTCTGAGCTTGCTACAGAATTCCACCAATCCTTGAGCTTGCCCCCAAATCAAGCCATATAATCCCTCTGTTGGGGAACCTTGCTATTAAGGTAGCAATCCCCCATGACTGGATGGCTTTCTGAACTTGGTGCAAAATGGGGGACTTCCATTCTCAGCAGGGCTCCTCTGTCTCTGCCTGTCTTTGGAAAGTGTCCCTGAACACAGGTGGCTGGCCTTGTCTGAAAAGTGACCTTGTGCAGAGCTCTCTTCAAGGCTGCATAACACAGCACAGAGGTCTCACTCTGGCTTCCTTCACACATGATAATTAGGTGCTGTATTATAACCAATCTCTTCCCACTCGCTTGATGTCATGACCAATTAGCCCTTTCCACCTGTACTCCTAAAAAGCCCTTATAACCCTACTCCTGAAACAATAGACTTGTCTCATTGTAGAGGTCTCCAACGGTCATTCTGTCCTCTCAACTCTCTGCCTCTGCTCCTTTTCTCTCCTCAGGCTCTTGGCCAACAAGCTCCTGGGAGAAAGCAGGGACAGACGATTCTCGACCACCCTGAAAAGCTCCTTTCTCTAAGGAACCCCATATAAACTCTGTCTCTGCCAGTTCCCTGCTGCTTCTCCACTTAACAGAGTTAGCTACCCTTCTGGGTTTCCTCTGCCTCCAATAAATCTCTTGTGTGAAGTTTGTTGTGTGGTGTGACTTTGTGGTATTCCCTGGCTCCTGATTGCCAGGATACCTCTACTAGCAGAGCTGTAACACGTTCACCGGGGAAAGCTCCCCGCCAGAACAGAGAGCATTTACACTTACATTAGAAAACCTTTCCCCCACAGTGGGAACGGAGCTGTAACACTTTTGTAGAGGGAGCCTTTCCCTTCAGAGCTGCAATACTTTCGTCTTGTTATCTTGACTCAGATGAAGTATTTTCTATTGATGCTGATGGCCTTGTGAGTTGGAGTAACAGCTATTTCCAGATAGGAGGGGTGGAAGACCCTATATCTCCAGCTGGACAGGAAGTTTAATAAGGTAGAGGTGTTTGGCTAATTTATCATGCTATGTGACTTTGTGGTTCTTCTTTGGCTCCTGTTTACATTCAGAACCATAACATTTGTATTGGGGAAACCTTTTACCTTAGAGTTGTTAATTAACACTTAAAAGTCTGAAAAGGGCTGATCCCAAACAAGGGGGAGGAAAGATTAAAAAGACTCCCATGACTTAAAAATATACCAGTATCGGATGAAAGAAACTGCAAATGCACTCGGGAAGTGGATGGGAGAAAGTGCAGGTGCATTTGGTCTTACTTCTTTTTAGGGGGAGTTATAGCTGGTCTTTGCTATTTTGTGCATTTTTTTCCCACTTCTTTCCCCTGGTTTAACCCCCTATCATTAATTAAGAGAGGGTGGGGGAAAGGAGAGATCCTTGAATCTAATTTCTTTCTTTTTAAGCACGATTACTAATAAACCACAACCCGCCCCCCCCCCCTTGAATGAACAACTGTCTACCACATCTTGAGACGCTAGCATTTATATAACCTCTGAAAAGTTCCCAGAATTCCAAATGTCATAAAATTGCAGAAACTATGTGCAGCTGGCCAAACCACACCTCCGCTAGAACATGAGGCAAATCACAGTCCGCTGCTGCTGTCAGTTTGAAGCAGCCCTACACCTGGTATTAAAATGGAAACATTCTTTTAATATTTTTGTGTGGTTTTTTTTTTGGGGGGGGGGTTTCGAGACAGGGTTTCTCTGTGTAGCCCTGGCTGTCCTGGAACTCACTCTGTAGACCAGGCTAGCCTCGAACTCAGAAATCTGCCTGCCCCTGCCTCCCAAGTGCTGGGATTAAAGGTGTGCACCACTACCGCCTGGCTTTGTGTGTGTGTGTTTTTTTTAAGAAATAAAAATTCCAGAATTCTCAAAAATATGACTCTCTCTCTCCTCTATGTGTATGCGTTTGTATGTGTATGATGGTGTTATTTTTTGGTTGGTTGGTTGGTTTGGTTTTTTGGTTTTTTTAGACAGGGTTTCTTTGTGTAACAGCCCTCACTGTCCTGGAATTCACTGGTAGACCAGGCTGGCCTTGAACCAACAACCTACCTGCCTCTGCTTCCCAAGTGTTGAAATTAAAAGCATGTGTCACCATGCCCGGCTTGGCCTTACTTTTTGTTGGAGCACATGTATGACCTGAATTGGTACTTGGGCAGACATGGAAATGTTCAAGGTAACTAGCACGAGGGCAAGAAAGAACAAAGCAAAGAGAAAGGACACAGAGAGAAGGGAGCCATGAATATGTGGCTCAGTGTTTACCGTTCCTTCTCTGCCTTTTCCCCTAGGCACACAGAAATATACACATGCATATGTACCTTTTATATCTTTGTGTATGTTTATATGTGTCTGTGTATGTGTTTTCATGTGTATATGTGTTGTGTGTGCACACACTCATGTGCATGTGGAAGCCCAAGGTTTATATCAGGTGTCTTCCCCCATTGCTCTCCACTTTAAACACTGAGGCAGAATTTTGGTTTATTTCCCATCCTCTGATGCTCATGTGTTACCAATGAGTCCAAAGTGGTTGCTGCCTCCAGCTTGTTTGGTCCAGTCAGCATAATGTCATCAATATGCATCAATATAGTGCACCAATGTGACATTTTGTAGAAGAGACAAATGATTAAGATCCCTTCTAACTAAATTATATAACACAAGGCTGGAGAGTTAATATAACCTTGAGGTAAAATCGTGCAATGCTGGTCTTGCCAACTGAGAGCAAATTGTTTCAGGTGATCCTTATGGACAGATACAGAGAAAGGGGCATTTGATAGATCAACAGCTGCACACCATATACCAGGAGAAGTGATAATCTGGTCAAGTAAGGATAATACACTTGGTACAACAGCTACAGTCAGAGTTACTACCTGACTGCTTTCCATAGTCAGCTGTCATTCTCCATGATCTGCCTTCTGCACTGGCCAGATAGGAGAGTTAAGGGAGACCTGATGGGAACCATCATTCCTGGATCTTTTAAGTCTTTGATGGTGGCACTAATTTCTGCAATTCTTCCAAGGATGCAATACTGGTCTGATTCTCTATTTTCCTTGCTAGTGGCAACTTTAAAGGCTTCCATTTAGTCTTTCCAACCATAAGAGCTTTCACTCTACAGGTCAGGGAACCAATGTGAGAATTCTGCCAACTTCTAAGTATATCTATCCCAAATATACCTTCTGGGACTGGGGTTAATAACCACAAGATGGATTCAGGGACCCACTGGACCTACTGTGAGGTGGATGTTAGCCAAAACTCCATTAATAAGTTGACCTCTGTAAGCCTCTACTTTAACTGGAGGACCACAATGTTTCTTAGGGTCTCCTAGAATTGATATCCAGTAGACCCTGGAGAGTCTGATTGTTTCATTTTCCTTGACAAGAGCAATGATGCTTTTGTTAAATACTCTCTGGAGAAGGCTAACAGCAAAACTTTTAGATACTTTATCAAGGTCCTCCCTTAAGAGAACCTGGCCATCACGCCACTGTGGGTCTCCAAACTGGAAATTGGTTCATGGGTTGAGAGTCTCTTTTGCCCTGATCTAGTGTATCCTTGCTTTGATCTAGTTTGAGATTTTTTCCATTATGCAGATCAAACAAAAATTCACTATGGTTCTTTTCTATTTAATGCCTGGAAACCACATGATTGATTAGCTAGTACCAAAGGTCCATACAAATCATGCCACCATAAAATTCACTTTGCTGTGCTACCATCACAGGTCAGACCATTATGGACATGGCTTTGTGGCTGCTCATGGTGATAACTATGATCACCGGGCCTTTGGTGACTCAGTGCTGCCACCTGGCTCCTGCTTCTTTGGGGGCTCAATTAAACCATTTAATTTATAAAACAGAGCAAGCATCTCCAACCCCAAGGTCTTGTACAGTGAAAAGGGCAACAACAAAGCTCTTCATATATTTTGGTACCTCTCTTACAGGATTAGTGAAAGGCTTGTCCTCTGGGCCTTCTCATTGTTGAGGATTAGGTTTTATACAGTGTACCTGCTCTAGCACTGCAATTTCCCTGAGCCTTAAAAGCCCCTCACCACCACTAAGCCAAGAGATATCAGGCATCTCCAACTCCTTTTCAGTATGCTTTTGGGAGGGGGGGGGGCTGCAAGCATCAGAACTTGCAGGAAAATGATCTGTGAAACACAAGAAAGAAAACTTAGTTGACTTAGTTGGTGCTGGTTCAAAGTTCTAGAGAGTCTGACACCAGGTGGTTTATTGTAAACATATTAAAATATAGTACAATTCTGGAAAAGAGCTTCCTGGTATAATACAATTCCAGGTATAAGAGGCATAATTACATCGAAACTCAGCTCAAAGTACACGTGACCACAAATACGGGTCCTATAGCTTAAGGGCCTAGGTTCTGGTGTGGTCTCTGACCAAGACAGTGTAGAGGTCAGCAGGCCATAAAGTACTTGTGACATCTCCCCTAAGGATGGATTCTATTAGTGGAGAAACCAAACTAAAAATAAAGGTCTAGGAAGGGAGAGTCCAAAATAAGCATTTAGGGGAATTTGGGTAAGGTCTTGCTCAGCAAATAGCAAAGGTCACCAGGTCATTAACAACATCCACTCTCAGTCCTCTGGGTAGAAAACAGGTATTGATTTCCTTCTATGAGGAGACAACCCTATGTGATTAACATTCCTGGCTTCCTTGGCGATCTGTGGGCCCAAAAACCTTTGTGCTCCGAGCAGTAGGCTGTCTTTTAAAAAATACTTCAGCCAAATACTCAAACTTTTGACACTTTTTGTTTTCACTGTGTGAGCTTCCATATTAAACACAGATCTCCACTCAGAGGGCCCATAAACTCAGCCTGATTCAGTTTTATGTTCCTTCCATCATTAACCCACACCTTTAAAATCCATTCCCACATATATTCCCCAGACTTCTGCTTGAATGAATTGGCAAACTTAAGTTCTTTAGTAGTGTAGCACAACACATGGACTATACTTTATATCTCCCCTCTGGGAACCTGATTAGCCTTAAGTATGGTTACAGGTCTAGAGGCAACTACTGGGGGTCCTGAGGGACATCAGTGTTGTTTTGCTTGGAATTTTCTTCAGAGAATGAAAGTAATCTTTCACAGACAATGGAGAATTAATTTTAACTGAAAAGAGAAGCCGAAACTTGGCTAGTCATGTTCAAGTCTTAATGGATGCCAGAGGCCATGTGAATATGTACTGTACCTGAGTTTGTCCTCAGAGAAGAGATGGACAAGGGTTAGCTCAAGATGGCTGGACTTTGGGGTGGCCATATCTAGGGAAAATAGGACTGTGGTGCTGATGCTGAGGATGGGGACATAGACCAGGGTTGGACAAGGAGCTTCCTACTCAAAACAGGCCTGGCTATCTAGTGTGGGAAAAGGGCTTCCTGTCATGGGGAATAGCTCTTATTAGGTGCAGGAGATGTCTCACTGCCCTCGGAACCCTTGGGACTCTGCAGCCGATGCAGAACCTCCATCTGCCTCCTCTTCTCCTTGGCCCTGTTGATGGCTGTCTGGAAGAGCTTGCAGAAGAGCTGGACAGCTTGGGGTGAGTCATCATTGCCTGGGACAGGGTAGGTGATGAGGCATGGGTTACAGTTGGTGTCCACTATGCCCACTGTGGGGATGTTCATCTTGGCTGCATCCCTCACGGCCACGTGGGGTTCAAAGACATTGTTGAGTGTGTGCAGGAAGATGACAAGGTCTGGCAGGCGGACTGTATGTCCAAAGAGGAGTTGCGCATTAGTCAGTGAGCCACCCTTGAAGTAGCGGGTGTGGGCGTACTCCCCACAGGCTTGGGCTGTAGTCTCAATTAAGTGAGAGAACTGTCGATTCCTGCTCACAAACAGAATGATGCCCTTGCGGTAGGCCATATGGGCGGTGAAGTTCAAGGCCAGTTGGAGATTCAAGGCTGTCTGATCCAGATCGATGATATCTTGGCCCAGGCGGTTCCCAAAGATGTATGGCTCCATAAACCTGCCAAAAAACCCCAAGGTAAGTGGAACAGTGTTCGCAGGTTCTTATGTGAGGGCACTGCAGGCTGAACGGTACTATTTACATTTGTCAACTCCTGTCTAGGGATGGGGGGCTGGGGACAGTTGTGGAGTTGAGCAGCTAGCATCGGGTTTGTGGCTCAACCTGTCCCACCTTCTCCCTGTGGAGATCTGAGAACCAACTACAGATAAACATGAACCCAACCAAGGCGCTCTGTCTAATGTAGCTCTCCATGGCCATTTCTGTTCCATACAGCAGGACCTCTCTACAGGGGTCCCCAGCCTGCGATGACTCTCAATTTTCACCATGTCTGTGAGCAGCATCAATGCACTGCACTTGGTGTTGCTGCAGACACCCCCACCCAACCCCACTTCCAATCCCACCACTCTGCCCACACTGCCTGTGTCAACTACCTATGACGGCAACCGGCTTTATGTCCCAGGTGTACTCGGGCCTCAAAGAGACTCTTCACAGAAAACAACTCCTTGACATTGAAGAAATCGGAATGCTGTAATGGCACATCTAGGATCCTGCTCTGGAAATCTGAAAAAGGGAGGAATAGCAGACACTGTGGCCCATCACCACCAACCAAAAACTCACCAGTCTCCTGGGGAGTGGGAAACTCAAAAGCTGAGAAGAAGAAACACCAGGAAAGATCTGGAAGACACGGGGGCATTTTTATGACACCGAGGGGCTAGTGTCAAGGTCTGAGGTGACTCTGTGTGGGGAAAGCCTGGTCGGCCCTCTTCCCTTTTCTCTACAAATGTAAGAGAAGACAGGGGCCTCGTTGACTTCGGGTGACCAGAAGACCGGCAAGATGGACAGATTCAAAACTAGTCTTTACTGGTCTCGAGGGCTACTAGGCCACAGGGGTCCTATTTTTCCCTCCCACCACTTAGATGAATACTAGGTTCGTTTGAGGATCCTGAAATCACAACCCCCGCCACGATTCTGCGCCCCGGCCCAGCTCCACCCGCTGGCCTTTACCGTCGCCGTCTTGGGGCTCGCTGACCGCAGGGACCATTACTCCTGTGACCTTCCTACCATTCTGCACCGCTAGGCCCGGGGCCGCCTTCTGCAGGAAACCTGGGCAGCGCTGCATACCTGTGGGGAGAAAGCCAGTGGGGCCGCGTCCAGCCCACGTCCCTGTCCTCTCCTCTCGGATCCCCAGGTCCCTCCCGTCTCCGGAATCCTCCGCGCTCACCTGCACACAACAGCCGGGTCAGCACGGCCGGAGCGGGCACCATGGCAGGCGCGTGTACAGAGATGCCGCAGAGACTCTTCCTGCCCGGCAGAGAGCCTCCTCCGTCGAGCGCGAGGGGCCGCAGCGCCGCCTGCTGGCCTGGAGGACCGGCTCCCGCTGTGCACCGCCTGCTGAGCCCGTGTCTTTGTTGGTACTGAGGCAAGCGGTCGGCTGGCACTTGGGGCTGAGCTAGGACGAGCGGACTCTCACCACAGCTCGTTCCTCTCGTACAGCGTCTTCTGAAGGAAGCAACTCTCTTGTTCAAAATGGTTTTTAGAGAGGGAGCAGTTC
>NW_021620941.1:5789230-5829230 GCF_004785775.1 Grammomys surdaster
TTGCTAAAAGTGTTTTTTTCAGCGGCTGCCGTTCCCCCCCCCCCCCCCCCCCCCCCGAGACAGGGTTTCTCTGTGTAGCCTTGACTGTCGTGGAATTCTCTCTGTAGACCAGGTTGGCCTGAACTCAGAGAGCAACCTGCCTCTGCCTCTGGGGAGCTAGGATTAAAGACATGCCCTGTTCATTGTTTGGTTTTTAATTACATTTTTTTTCTTTTTAAAAACATTTGTTTTAGATTTACTTATTTTTTGCCTACGTGTATGTATATGCACCTTGTGAGTACCTAGTCCTCGTGGAGATCAGAAGAAGGTGGCTGACCTCCAGGAACTAGAGTTAAAGATGTTTATGAGTCACCCTGTAGGCTCTGGGAGTTGAACCCAGTTTCCCTGCAAGAGCAACAAATCCACTTAAATGCTGACTCATCTCTCCATCCCCAAATTACATTAAATAATGACAATGAAGACCAGTCTCTCTGGCTGGCCAAACATTCATAGAGATCTGCCTCTGTCTCCTTGGTGTTGGAATTATTGGTGCACACCACCACACTGCACCCCAAACAGTTTTTATTGTTTGTTTTTAAATTATTATTTATTTTTATTATTGTTGTTAAGATAAGGTCTCACGATATACCTACCCCTGACTGGCCTAGGACGCTCTTTGTAAGTCAGGCTGGTCTCAAACTCAGAGATCTGCCTCCTGGCATTGCACTAACACTTCATTAATGCGGTCACTCTTGCGTATGAGCTACTCTTCCATATGAACTACGTGCATGGCTCACAAGATCATTTTTTATATTTCACCAGTATTTGGCATAGGATTCCCTAAATTTAGCAACACATCACATCTAGATTTACACTGAGTTGGGGGGTGGGGTGGGGTGATAGAGGCCAAGGAGAAGCCATGGTCAGTACAGTAAACGACAGACTAGTGAATACTTGCTCAGGCAGAGATTGGAAACACCTAATCCCTGCCTATTGGCTGGTGAAGTCCCAGGTTCTAAGGTTTCATTTATCCTAGTGCATTTTGGGACGATACAGAGATGTTCCCACAGTCCCAGAAAAAGTCCAGCGGAACTCCCAGAGGAACAGCGTGTGGAAGCTTGGAATTCTTTGTTTAGAATTCATGGTCTCCTTTGTAATTCGCCCTCTGGAAGATTCTAGACTTCCCTACTGCTCTTAGACAAAGCAGCCTACAAACCCGCCTCCTAGTCAGGTGACTTCATTGCCTAGCAACAAGACGCCCTGCCGCAGCAGCCACAGACTTGACTGTCCTGGGCTAATTTCCTGCGAGAGGCCAAATGTCTGAAGAAAAACCCCAAGAGTGCACCAAGCCGGGGGAGCCCAAGGCTAAGCCCGCCCCAGAGAAGACGAGCGACTACTACCGCATTAGCGAGAAGCTCCCAGTCAGGTTCAACAACCCAGCGTGGTTTCATGGCTACAGGTAAGGAAGACTGAAGTTACCTCATACATGCAGCAGGGTGGCCCTAGCTTTGGCCATGTGTATGAGAATTCCCAAGTGTCTGGCTGCTGAGGTCAAAAGGAGCCAGACATGAACCCTGGGCCTTGTGTCACCATTGCTATAAGGTCCTGCTGTCTGAGCAACCACAAGAGTGAATGTGTGTGAACATAGCCTCGTTGCAGACAGGAGATGTCTCTATTTTTAAAGCTTCCCTGAAAGTTGTACACCTTACAGGGCAGCCTGGTTCTCTTGGAAATAAGTATGGAAGCCTTCTTGACTTCTGTGAAGCAGGTGCAGGCACACTCCCTTTCTACCAGTAAGAAGACAGCTTGCTGAGGCCTCCGGTGTGAAGAAGAACTGCTGGTAGCCTCTGCGTCACAGACCACAGCCTCACAAACTAGATTTACTTCTTCCTCTCTAACTGGCAAAAGCTTGGCCTCTATAAGGTTGGGGCTCAAAAGCAGAGGGACTCCTGGGTGATAGGGTCTGGAAGCTGAGGTGTTGTCCCCAAAGTAGCTAACATACCTGGCAGTGGCAATCTGTGCCAAGGTTCCATCGAGACCCCTCCTCCAGCATTTGCTGGCTGGGTGTTCTGTAGGGGTTTCCCTCAGAAGGATCAGGGGCCATGGCTAGCAGAGGAGGCCAGAGACACAGGCCTGCTGGGAGAGAGTTCTCTTAGTGGGAGCCCAGTTGACATGGTATTGTCATCAGGGACATCGCCAAAAAAATTTCATCAATCAAATTCTTCCAGGCTGACTTATTTTGAGTATGTGTGAGAGACAGGCTATTTGTCTTCCACAGGACCAACGAAGCTGTTTCCATGTACAGGACCAGTAACCAAACCTATGGGAGCAGAGCTCCCACAGTTCATGAGATGCCGGTAAGTGCAAGCCACACATGGCAGGGGAGGTGCTATCTGGAAGAGTGGACTTGTGAGGAGCCAGAGTTGAAAATCAGGTTCCCACATTGTAAATGTGTGGCACCTCAAATCGCATCAGAACAAGGCAGAGAAGAGAGATGATAGAATACAATTTCGAAGCAAAATATATTGTAGGATGAAAAGTCCAGCCGGGTGGTGGTGGTGCACGCCTTTAATCCCAGCACTTGGGAGGAGGCAGAAGCAGGCAGATTTCTGAGTTTGGGGTCAGCCTGGTCTACCGAGTGAGTTCCAGGACAGCCAGGGCTACACAGAGAAATCCTGACTCAAAAAACAAAAACAAAACCAAAAAAAGTCCAAATAGACTTGCTTCCACACTCTCCTCTCTGTCAGACAGGTATACACCTCTTCACATGGGCATGCACGCTTTTGTGTGGGCACCCAAAGGCAAATTAGTGAAGCCAAGTGTTCATATGAGTGACAGAACTCCTCTGAAGAGCCTGTCCACGAAAAGATCTTCTGGAGTCAGTGTTCCAAAGGTGTTTGTGTGGGAAGCAGTACCATGGATCCTGCTGCCCGTGAATTCTTAAATGCATTGACCTTGTCTCAGTGTTGGGATATGCCATGGCACACATATGTGGGGGTCAGAGGACCACTTTTTTTTAAAAAAAAGATTTATTTATTTATTTTATGTATGTGAGTACACTGTAGCTGTCTTCAGACACATCAGAAGAGGGCATCAGACTTCCATTACAGATGGCTGTGAGCCACCATGTGATTGCTGAGAATTGAACTCAGGACCTCTGGAAGAGCAGTCAGTGCTCCTAACCGCTGAGCCATCTCTCCAGCTCCTCAGAGGACCACTTGTAAGAACTGGTTCTCCTTTTTTCAAGCATAAGTGCCTTTGGCTTTTTTCTTGGAGACGTGGTCTCAAGTTAGTCAGAACTAGTTCTACATCAGTCCAAAGCTTTGAAGTCTGAACCTCTTGCCTCTACCTCCCAAATGCTGGGTTAAACGTGTGCTCTACCACATTCTGTTTCATGAAGTGCTTTGCGAATGATAGACCTGGTGTTCTCCTGGCTGAGCTACGCCCTCGCTTCTGCCTTTACAAAAGGCCGTGGAGAAGAGGCTGCAGGCGTGGAGGTGTGGCGTGCAGCTGATCCTGTAACTTCTCTCGATGTCCATGTAGTGTGGAAAGGAGGCAGTGTTAATCATATTAGACACAGCACAAACTGGGATGCTTGGGGCAAAGGAGGCCATCTTGCTCTGCTTGGTTTCCGGCCTTCCTAGCATCAGAGGCTATATTTCCTCACTAAATCTTCCTCTTTGTCCAAAATACCAGTCGATCTGACTGCTTGAGTGTTACCGCACACCACTAATCCTCTTGTTTGTTTGTTTGACTTTCAGAAAGTATTTTATCCATCTTCAAATAAGTTTTCCAGACAGCACGCAGCTTTTGGAATGTTCCGGAGTCATAATATTAATGTCAGTCTGGACAAGAGCATAGTGACCGGGCCCGACAATCATGTCACCCACTATGATCGCTTTAACTTTCACCCCAGTTACAATGTTAACAGGCCATCCTTCTGTGACTAAGGGAGCTGGATGCCTGTCCTCCGGCTCTCCTGACTCAGGGCGGCTTTAGGGAGCACGGACGCCCCTAATCCTCGACAAGAGCCCTATTCTAAAGGTTTGGGTCTCACTGCCTTCTCAGAAAACAGTTTTCCTTTCCGGAGAGAAAAATATGCAAATAGGGCCGGCCGTAATGTCTTGTATTCTGCATTCCACACAGGAAATATGCTGATGGCATCTTTGTTTTATTAAAAAGTTGCCACAGCCTCAATGTCTGCCATGCCTCATATTTGTTCTGAAGCAGTAGGGAACTGCACATCTTGGAACCTGAATCTTGGTCTGAAATGGGGTGTGCCAGGGAGTGCCACAAAGTATCTTTATTTGGGAGCTGTTGTCATGTGTGACCATACTAGGCTAAAGTCTCACAGACTCCAGAGAGGGTGGGGTGCCCCACCTGGTAGTACTAATGTTAAGTGAACATCATTCAGCCACAGTGAGAGCCAGGGGAGGGACATATGCCATGCACCAACTATGATTGTCATTGTTGATGACTGTGGAGGTTGCGTGTCTCCCGCCCAAATTCCATGCAGGCCTGATCGCATTTGGCATCCCAGGTTGGAAATGCTCAGGTTTACACAAATGCTAGCTCTAATCATTTTATTTTAAGATTTTATTTTAAAATGATTCTCTCTCTCTCTCTGTCTCTGTCTCTGTCTCTGTCTCTCTCTCTCTCTCTCTGTGTGTGTGTGTGTGTGCACATGCGTGCCTGAGGAGTGCAGAAGAGGAGTACCCAAATGGGTACTGGGACCTGAACTTGGGTTCTTTATACGAGTGTTTATTTGGTTTTAGCCACTGGACCAACTCTCCAGATCTGATTTTCTTTTCTTTTTAACTCTTTCTTTTGTCAGGCTTGTCGGCAAGTGCTTCATTCGACCTGCTAGCCATCTTGCTGTTTGTCTTAGGGTTTTTAATTACTGCAACGAAACCACATGACCAAAAAACTATGTGACCAAAAAGCAAGTTGGGGAGGAAAGGCTTTATTCAGCTTACACTTCCACTTCCAAAGGAAGTCAGGACAGGAACTTAAGCATGACAGGAACCTGGAGGCAGGAGCTGATGCAGAGACCATAGATGAATGTGGCTTACTGGCCTGTTTCCCCATGCTTTCTTATAGAACCCAAGACTACCAGCCCAGGGATGGTACCACCCACAATGGGCTGGGCCCTCCCACCTTGATCACTTAATTGAGAAAATGCCTTACAGTTGGATATCATAGAGGCATTTCCTCAGCTGAGGCTCCTTCCTCTCTGATGACTCCAGCTTGTGTCAAGTCGACACAAAACCAGTATACTGATCTTGATTATTTTTTCAGTGTATGTGTGCTCCTGCACCTGGGTGTACACAGGGAGGCTGTACTCTGCCATGTGTGCATGTGTGCATGCCAGAGGCTGGGCTGATGCAACATCTATTGTATTTTGTTCTGAGACAGGGTCCCTGACTGAGCCTGGAGCCTGAAGTTCCAGTTTTGGCTGGACTGACTAGCCAGTGAACCCCCCAGCACCCCCTGGTGTCTGTCCCTCAATGCTAGGGTTAGAGATGCTTACCCTTGTGCCAGGCTGGGGATCCAAACTCAGGTCCTCAGGTTTCTGAGATAAAAAATGCTTTACCCACTGAACCATCTCTCCACTCCTGATTTTTTTTAACTTCCCATGAATGAGGTCTTCTCACTACAGGAAATCTGGGAAAGGTTGAGCTCATAAAGAAGAAATCCTGGGCTGGAGAGATGGCTCAGTGGTTAAGAGCACCGACTGCTCTGCTCAGAGGTCCTGAGTTCAATTCCCAGCAACCACATGGTGGCTCAGAACCATCAGTAATGTGATTTGATGCCCTCTTCTAATGTATGTCTGAAGATAGCTGCAGTGTGTACTCATAAATAAATAAATAAATCTTTTTATTTATTTTAAAGAAATCCTAACACACAGTCATTATTATTTTGTTCACAGAAATTAAACACCCTGTTTTTTTCTTTTTTTTTTATTTTTATTTATTTATTTATTTTATTTATGAGTACACTGTCGCTGTCTTCAGACACACCAGAATAGGGCATCCAATCTCATTATAGATGGTTGTGAGCCACCATGTGGTTGCTGGGATTTGAACTCAGGACCTCTGGAAGAGCAGTCAGTGCTCTTAACCGCTGAGCCATCTCTCCAGCCCCACCCTGTTTTTTTCTCTTTGACATTATTGATGCACAAAGTAAACTTTTGGCAGAACTCTTAATGCCTAACTTGGAGTGAAACTGCTTTCTAGAAAAAAAAAAATTGACTGGTTTAATTAAAAAGTCTGTGTCTCCACAGACACGCACCTTAATTAAAATCCTATGAGCTGAGGCTGAAGCTAGAATCTTCAGACTGTCCTCTGAGGTAGAAACCCGGAAGACAGGCTGGCCAACTGAAAAGTCAGTCTTGTTTTGTTTTGTACTATTTATTTAGGGATTCAAGAAGGTGATGCATGCCTTTAATCCCAGCACAAGGGAGGCTAAGGCAGAGGCAGAGGCGGGGAGATCTCTGAGAGTTTGAGGCCAGCCTGGTCTATGTAGCTAGTTCTAGGATGGTCACAGCTACATAGACGTTATCTCCAAAAAAATTTATTTTTATCTTTTCTTTTTTAAATTTAGAGTCTGGAGAGATGGCTCAGTGGTTAAGGGAACTGATTACTCTTTCAGAGGACATGAGTTCAGTTCCTAGCACCCACATGGTGACTCACAACTGTCTGTAACTCCAGCTCTGAGTAGGGCCTCTGAGGGCACCATGTGGTACACACACTTACATGCAGACAAAACATGTATACACATAAATAAAAAAATTTAATTTATCATCGGTGTACATGTGCATGCCTTCATGAGTTTGTACCACATGAGTTCAGGTTCCTAAAGGACCTAGAAGAGTGTGGGGCAGTGGGCTATGAGAGGTAGCTGGGTGCCTGGTCGAGCACAGGCCTCGAACCTCAGACTCTAATGGTACGGTAGATGTTCAGCTTTGCTCCTGGGCCCTGGTTCCTTTCACTTAGCTTCAATCCTCCGCAGCCCCTCCCACAGAGAGGTCTATGGCCATCAGTCACGAGGAACAGTGCCTCAGGCTCTCCCACATGTAGATGAGGTATCTCCAAGCTCTCAGACCAAGCCAATGTGGGTTATCTGCTGCCAGATCCTGACCCACCCCAAAACTGTATATAAGAGCCCTATTCAGAAGAAGTAGAGGTGTGCAAGAATCATCCTGTTGTCTGGGAGTTTCTGTCACAAGAGCTGTAACACTTGGGAAGAGATCTGCTCTCCTGAAGCACCTTCAGGACCCTCCACTCCTTGCTAGCTAGCCGGCTTCTCACTGGCCCAGCCCTGACCGGCTCAGTGCAGAGAAATAGGTGCAGCACCTGGGAGCAACTGAGCAGCAACAGCGGAGGCAGTGGAGGCGACTCCCCCTCCCTGCTCCTACTCTATCCCCTTGGCCTGGACCCACACACACGGCCAGGCCTGAGATCATCATGGGAAGCCCTCCGGAAGAGGACCCACAGAAGAGGGGTCCCTGAGCTGGGGTTACAGGAGACTGTGAGCCACCTGACAAGGGTGTTGGGATACTCCTCTTAACTGCAGAGCCATCTCTCTAGCCCCTGAATTAATCAGTTTGTGGCTTTTTGAGACAAGGGTCTTTCTACATAGCCCTGGCTAGCATATAACCCACTATGTAAACCAGGTTGGCCCTGAATTCACAGAGATCCACCTGCCTCTGTCTCTCAAGAGCTGGGATTAAAGATGGGAATCATTATGTCTTGCTGAAAATAGTGTGATGGTTTGTATATGCTCGGCCCAGGGAGTGGCACTGTTAGGAAGTATGGCCCTGTTGGAGTAGGTGTGTTTCTGTGTGTGTGAGCTTTAAGACCCTCATCCTGTCTGCCTGGAAGCCAGTATTCTGCTAGCAGCCTTCAGATGAACTCTCAGCTCCTCCTGCACCATGCCTGCCTAGATGCTGCCATGTTCCTGCCTTGATGATAACTGGACTGAACCTCTGAACCTGTAAGCCAGCCCCAACTAAATGTTGTCATTTAAAAGACTTGCCTTGGTCATGGTGTCTGTTCACAGCAGTAAAACCCTAACTAAGACAACAAGCATAGCAAGCTGTGAAAGGAAAAATATAAAATATATGGTTTGAGTATTAAAGGGACACCAGGAAGTGAAATGGAGCTGAATCCTGTGTTCAAGGATTTTAAATTGGATTAAGGGAGTAGTGACCTTGGGGCAAGATCCCACCCAGGTAAGTTTTGGTCCAGACGTGGTAGTATAAGCCTTTAATCCCAAGAGGCAAAGACAAGCAGATCTCTTGAGTTCAAAGCCAGCCTAGAACAGACCAAGTTCTGGGTGAAGAAAAACTTAAATCCAGGCTTGGTGACCCACACCTTTACTCCCAGTGCTTAGGAGAACAAGCATGCAGATCTCTGAGTTCAAAGTCAGTCTACGGAGCAAGTTCCAGGACAGTGAAGGAATTAGAAAGCAGATAGATGGTGATAATGTAATAGAACAAGGGGCCATGTTCCAGCCCCAGCAAGTAGCAGAACTCAGTAGCTTTGGCCATGTGGCTCTGGCTTTAAAGTCCAGAATAGAAGGGACTGCTGGTTTATGGACTATTTATGCTGATTAGCTGGAGTTAAGAAATTAGTGGTGATTAGGAAGGCTAGCATCATTGAGGTGAAATCTTCTGGGAAGTGTTTTCTGAGAGCATAAGAAGCTGTGTTCCAGAGATAGCCAAGTTGCACCTCGTGCTGCAGCTGTACTTGGTAATATGTAAGAGTCACCCAGGTGGTACTGGTTTTGAAGGCATGAAGGGACCATGAAGAGTGGGGCTTGGCACTGTGAGAAGCCAGGGAAGGCCATTGGTGAAGGTGCAGCCTCTTCTGTAGTTGATGGCCCAGAACTGAAGGGGTCATGCAAAGGAGTTGAGGCTTGGTATCAAGAACAGAGCCTAGGAGAGGCTATTGGTGAAGCCTAGTTGCAGCGGAAGACCCAAGTGTATTGGAGATGCCAGTACCCAGTGAAGACCCCCGCAGAGGGGAGACCCTCTCTCAAGTCTCAGAAAGTCGCGACCACCCAGTAATCTACTCGAGACACCATATACCGGAGCAATTGCGAGGTTATTTATTAGGGCGTGACAACTAGCTGCCGGTCAATTCGCATGCCCACGCAGGAGCTGAATTGACCCCGACTGCCAGTTTGAGGGGTGTTTTTAAAGGGAAAAACCACAAACCAAGGAAATGAGGAGGGGGTGAGGGGGTTGCTAGGGTGGTATAACATAAAAATAGTGGAACATTCCAAAGGAACCCAACCTACATGAGTCAGGATCAGATGAAAACTCTCTGTACGCTTATCTTTCTCAAGAATGTAGTCCTGTCCTGTCACTTCGGCCTTGCCCTGTCACTTCGGCCTTGCCCTGTCACTATGGTTCTCAGCTTGGTTCCACCTGACTAAATTGCATTCTTTCCTTTCTCTTTGCAGGTCGGCCAGTTCCAGTAATGGTGACTGGTCTTTCCACATTCCTAAAGAAAGCCTAAAGAATATTTTATATCTAAAAAGGATTCTATATACCCAGTATCCATAACTTTTCCCTCTACATTCCCCCATTTTTTTCTAATGATAGTTTTTAATCATAAAAACTTAACTCCACTTCTTCTAATGTAAATCTGATTACAGATCTTGCATTTCAGTATCTTCATAGCTTCTATTTCCCTGTCTGAGGGTTTGATATTGATGGCATAGCAATAAAGGCTGAACAGCACTAACTCTCTCTCTAACAAAGGTAACTGATCTGTTTAAGAAGAAAAAAACAGAATCAAAAGAGGACCAGGGAAAATATCAGAGTGGTAATGTCTAATTCCTGAAGCATGTCCTGAAAGACTGCCTCATGGTTGTGCTGCCCGACATTGGGCACACCCGCAGGGTTTCTAGTGTCCTCTGGAATGCTGCACCGGCCTCCCTCAGAGGCTTCAAGTCCTTGGAGCTGGTCGCCTGCTCCCACAGGTATAGCTCGTTTCTCCACAGGCCAAACATGGTCGGACATCGCAGGCAGCTTGGTGGTGTTGAACTAGAACCGCGTCACACTCGGGTCTCTAGTCTCGTAGGCCCCTTTCAGCTGTTCTCAGACCTCGCGTCAGACCATTTTAAGTGCTTTTATGTAGGCAAACAAGGATTTAGAAAGGACAGCATTAGGATCATTCATTCTGCCCGCCCCAGTAAGTGGCAGAGGTACCCCACACAAAATCTCAAAGGGTGTAAGCTTAAATCACTCTAGAGTGTTCCACACTCAGAACAAGGCAAAGGGAAGGGGGGCTGTCTAGTCTTTACCACCGGTCTCCAATGCTAATTTGGTTAAGGTCTCCTTAATTGTTCTATTTATCCTCTCTATCTGTCCTGAACTCTGGGATTTATAAGCACAATGTAATTTCCAATTAATCCCCAGCTGTGTGGCCAGTCCCTAACTAAACTGGGCAACAAAGACCATTAACAGACCCAGTTAGTTACCTTGGGTATTCCAAACCTTGGAAAGATTTCTTCCAGGATCTTCTTTCCATATTTTGCCAGCTTGACTTCTGTGAAGTCCATCTCCCAGTAAGCTCTGGGCCAGTCGCCCCTCAGTCTCTTCTCATTGGTTAAGGCACAAGCTCTATAGTTTCTCACCACAGCTTTCGCCAAATCAGACAGTCCTTCTTCTTGTGGGAGAATTAATTTACCATCTCAGTTTTTTATTACCCCATAAGGGGTTTCAGAGTGAAAGCCCAAATTGTCCATCACTTGATGGTCGTTGGTGGCATATCTGAAACTGGTATCTCGAGTGTCAAAATAGTCTCTGGAACCCTTACTGCTAGAATCATTGCTCCCTGGGCTGCTTTCTAGGCAGCCATGTCAGCCATCTGATTTCCTTTTTGCAACAGTGTCCTGAGCCCTTTGGTTTTGGTTCAAAGAGGCTCAGTATTTCTGCGTTGTCAGCAGCCCTCTTTGTCTATAGATTGCACCATGTATATGAGCCGTGGCAAAGGCATATCGGTACTAGCTTTCCATCTGCCACTGAATCTCCCGCCATTCGCTTACCTTCCACCACGAAACTGCTGCCATCTGTATAGCAGTTCAGACTTCCTGGCCAGGGCTGGTCCTTCAGGTCGCTCCGAGTACCTGTTTCTTCTGCCAGGATATCAACACAGTGATGGATGGGAGAAGAGTCGTCAGTCACAGGCAGAAAGGTGACAGGATTCAAGATGGCCGGGGGTGCAAAGATCACCCCTTTCAGTCAACAACAGGCTCTGATAGTGCATCACGCGAGTATTAGTCATCCATCAGTCAGGGGGCTGCTGGAAAGTTGATGCTGCCAAAAGTCCTCTCTCTGGGGGAGCGAACTGAGGAGGTTAAGTGTCTTGTATTCTCTTATTGACTTTTAGATCTTGTATTGGCTTGTAATCATTAGTGTCTGGCTTCTTCAGTTTCAACCCAAACTTTTGGGAATTCTGCTAGCCATTCACTGATATCTGGGGCTTCCGTCTTTGTCACCCAGGTTCTCTGTCTGTCTAGTTCCTATCTTATCTTTTGCCTTTCTCTCCTGCACTGCGGCCAAAATCCTTCCTGCCTGCAATTTCACCTGCCTTTTTCTCTCTTACTCTCTTACACTTTCTCTGCCTCCTTAACTAAATCTTCCAGTAACCTCTCAAGAAACACAGACAGTGGCTCGTTTTGGTCCCTGAAGGACTTCTCTTACCTTGGCCAAATTGGTGGGCCATCTCGCTGCCCTTGGAGACCCGCTAGAGCCTGATGGTAGACCACCAGCCACCCCTTACCTGCAGTTAAGGGGGAATCCATCCGGCATCAATCTCATTGGGAAGCTGCATAGGCTGCCCGTTGTCACCAGGAACGTTCTTACAGGCTTCTAACAGAATTCTTTCCTTCTCTTCAGTAGTAAAGAGAACCTGTAAATGCTATTGACAATCATCCCAGGTGGGCTGGAGGGAAAACATCAAAGACTCTACCAGTCCCGTCAGACTGGCTGGGTTGTCTGGAAAGGAGGGGTGATTAGTCTTCTAAGAACCCCACAGATATCTCTTCTCTTTCTTAAGGGGGGGGGGCTAAATTTGTCTTTACCACTGTATCTAATTGACAACAGGCTGGTACTGTGTCACAGCTGTTCTTATTTTTTTCTTACTCTAGCAATCATTTCCACCTGCTCTATCTTCTTTTCAACCATAAACATGAGTGAGTCAAAATTTCTGGAGCTCACGATTGAACTGCCAAATGCAGCCACTGTTTCACTATACTTTTTAAAGTTTCTTTTTGTAATACTAGAGTGTAACCATAATTATGAGAAACAAAACCAACTTTTAACAATGTAAACAATCCATTTTCTCTAAAATCAACACTAAATGCATTACTTTCAGGTTACAAAGTTGGCTGTCAGTTCTTATTCATGAATGCATGATAGTGCAGCTTTTAATAACTCATAAGAGACATTGTTTTAAATCCTATCTTTATACATCTGGTTTCTGAATTACTCCAAATCTGAGTTACCAGCTTTAGGCCAACTTTCTTTTACCAAGGTTGCAAATTCTTAACCATACCCAATACCTTATAGGCCAAATAATCTATAACCGAGACATGCAGAACATTCTTATACTTTTAAATGCACAATTTATATTTTTTTTTCAAACAAAATTTTCTTACTTTTTCTGGCTGTGATTTCAAAAGAAGCACCTTGTCACCTGCTAAACTCAATAATCAATGAGACCAAGGCAGGGCTCTAAAAGTCAATTGAAACTGTTTTGTTTTGTTTTGTTTTGTTTTGTTTTTACTTTTCTCACTCTTAACTTGTTATAAGGCTATTAGCCATTTCCTGAGGCAAAACTTTCTAGTGATATCGCTTCATGGACTCTCAAAAAAAAAAATTACAAGCATACTCACTGCATGTAAACCTCTCATCTTAAAGGAACAGTAAAAAAAACCCCACTCTTCTAAATCTATAATAATTCCATATGCATTTCTTGGAATGGCTGCTGGAGTAGGCAAGTCAGGCTGTAATTCTAATCTCTCCAGCATAATCATTATATAGCTCCTGGACCATAAACTGTCTCTTTTAAATGTCCTTGGGTCTGAGGCTGACCTGTCTTCCCCAAGGAAGAAGCAAGGCAATAAAACAAATTCCAGAAACACCTTTCCAGGGACTAGTCAGAGAGACCATGACAACAGGAATGTCACACCAGCTTCTGCTGAGCTCACTCTGAGCTTTGTCTTAACTCAAATGTGAAAGTTCTTAATTTGGGCCTATTTCCTGAGGCCTGGCCCAACGATTATCTTTCCTACACTGAGAACAGATTCTAGAGGAGTGATTCTTCTGTCTATGCCTCTATTTTTTTGGAGTCTTTCCTAAAATGACTTATGTCCCCATACCTAGAACATTCCTTATCACCTCAGCACTGTGAAAGCATGGCTTGGACTGTAGTTAGCATTTTCATAAGCCAATTGTATAAACGGTACTCCTGCCTGAGGGTCTCTAAAAATTCTACCTGCCCTTTTATTGGCCTATCAAGGCCTTATTTGATCCCAGATAAGACTTTACACTGAAATCTCCTTTTCAATCTTGGGGGAAGAAAAAAATCAGTTTCTTTACCAAGAGAGCCAAAAAGTTCTTAGCCTCCCCAAGAGCAGCCTGTGCAAAGAATCATTTTTGTCAGGGCTCCTCCTGCGCCTCACTTTCATCCACAGAGCAGGGGGACTTGCCTATAAGTTTTAACCTTTTTTTATCTTTCTGAACATGAAACATAGAACAGACATTTATTCTAATAAAACAAAGACAGACAACGACACACGTGGACAAATTTGGCGCCAAGGACTCACAATAGACATAGAAAGCATAACCAAGAATCTCTCCTGTAGGGGACAGAGAGTTCTCCTTCTTTTGCTAACACACTGTGGAGATCAGACAATTGTTTTAGCTATTTCTCTGCCAATGGCCATGTTAACTCATGTTAACTTTTGTTAACTCAGGATATTTAACACAGTAGAGTCAGTTCAAAATAACGTCAGTCACAGTCCAAAAACACACAAACAGTTCATCAAGAAAACAGAAAAAGCACAGTCAGTTCATCCCCATCACGGGCGGTGGATATACCACATACAGACAGTTCTCGCTCCTGCCACAGGTGCAGAGACAGGTTACACAATCAAGACATGAAAGACTGCCGGTGAGAGAACCTAATAACCAGATGGCATGGCCAGCCCATGTTGGACCTAGTTTAACAGATTTCTTACACCACCAGCAATGAACAACACAGAATTAGACACAGACACACAGCCACGAGAGCTTCACCAGACACCGCCCCAGGCGGCGGTGGCCAAAGACCACCTTCAGACAGAGAAGGGGTCATTTCTGACCCTATCTCTCATACAAATGTACTCCAGAGTGTCTTCTAGAGAACTGTGGCCTGCAGTGTGCCGACACATCTGTCCCACTGCTTCCACTTCCCACGAATTCCCTCCCGGAATTCGTAACCTGACCCTCTCCCAGGGTCGCAAACTGCCCTCCGTGGCTTGCCTGGTTCCCACTCCTGCCACGAGCACAGAAACCAGGCTACACAGTCAGTCGCCCCTGCCAAGGGCGCACAGAAACTTCACAAACACAGTACACAGACAGTTGCCCCACGCCATGGGCACAGACACCTCATAAGCACAAGCATACAGTCCATTGTCCCTATCACATCACGAGTAACACAAAACACAGACAAAACAACTACACAAACCGTCTCAACCAAGAAGGCCAAAACCAATACAGAAAAACAGATGGCCAGGAGGTCTCTCACACCTCCTCCAGCAGGCCAGGAGGTCTCTCACACCTCCTCCAGCAAGCCACCGTGTCCTCTCTGGCCTCCAGACGGGCACCCACCAGGCGTCCCTGGGGTCCCTCCTCACCTGGGACGTCTCCCAGGTTGTGGCAGTGGTAACCCTCCTAGCACGTCTGCTGGTCACCCATTCGCCTCCTGCCGAGACAAAAGGTTTGCTGTCTCTTACGAGACAGAAACAGCTGCCAAGCCAAACCATAGAAGTGCACTTTCCAGAATTCCAAACGAGACGGATCGACACACAAAACACACAAACAAAACCGCGGTGCCCTTACCTCCCAGAGGGGGGTCTCAGAGATCAGGGTGGTCGCAAATCCCGGACGAGCCCCCAATGAAGACCCCCGCAGAGGGGAGACCCTCTCTCAAGTCTCAGAAAGTCGCGACCACCCAGTAATCTACTCGAGACACCATATACCGGAGCAATTGTGAGGTTATTTATTAGGGTGTGACAACTAGCTGCCGGTCAATTCGCATGCCCACGCAGGAGCTGAATTGACCCCGACTGCCAGTTTGAGGGGTGTTTTTAAAGGGAAAAACCACAAACCAAGGAAATGAGGAGGGGGTGAGGGGGTTGCTAGGGTGGTATAACATAAAAATAGTGGAACATTCCAAAGGAACCCAACCTACATGAGTCAGGATCAGATGAAAACTCTCTGTACGCTTATCTTTCTCAAGAATGTAGTCCTGTCCTGTCACTTCGGCCTTGCCTTGTCACTTCGGCCTTGCCCTGTCACTATGGTTCTCAGCTTGGTTCCACCTGACTAAATTGCATTCTTTCCTTTCTCTTTGCAGGTCGGCCAGTTCCAGTAATGGTGACTGGTCTTTCCACATTCCTAAAGAAAGCCTAAAGAATATTTTATATCTAAAAAGGATTCTATATACCCAGTATCCATAACTTTTCCCTCTACACCAGTACCATGGGATGATCACCAAGAACAGCAGCAGTAGTAGAGTGGATCAGCCTGTGCATAGAGTGCTACAGACGCAGAGCTGAAAAAGTGACACCAGCCCCTAGAGGAGTCCAGAAGATCATGTGTAGATCCCAGACACTGAAACAAGAAGCTGTACCATTGAAGTTTGACCCAACCCGTGGGTCCAATTATTCGTGGGAGTCGAGGGGGACCGCACCTGAAAGGAACATGGGCAAGAGAGAGAACGAGACCAAGCAAATGGCGACTTGTCAAGGTCTGCTTTAATGCGGAAGCGGCTTACAAGATATACTCTAGGCAAAGGAGGAAGGGGGACAAAGAACAGGATGGGGACTCTATCAACTATCGATAGATAAGGTCAGTCATTTGGCAGAGCATTCTGCAGTTTTTCCCGGAATGTCTCAGGGCAATAGTTCTGTAAGAACAGGAAATTCTTTCTTAGCTGAAGGTCAGATCCTCCCAAAAGAGACAGTTTTTCATTTAGCAACTTTTGTTAACTGGGATGGTGGTCCAGGGTCGCCAACATCTCCCCATTCCCTGTACAATGAGAAGAGGGGTGGTCTAGCATGTCCATGGTCTTGCCAGTCAGGGTCTTCACGAAGATCTGCATGCCACCCCTCAGGCGGAGGACCAGGTGCAGGGTTGACTCTTTCTGGATGTTGTAATCAGAGAGGGTGTGGCCATCTTCCAGCTGCTTGCCGGCAAAGATGAGCTTCTGCTGCTGGTGGTGGTGGTGGGGGGAATGCCCTCTTTATCCTGGATCTTGGCCTTCACGTTCTCGATGGTGTCACTGGGCTCTACCTCCAGGGTGATGGTCTTGCCAGGACTAATTCTGTCTAGAGAAATATAATACACTGCCCCGGCCCATGGGGATTTGACAAGACCTTAGGGAGGGTACGAAAGAATGAAGGGACAAGAGGCACAAGGAATAAGAGCAATTCTGGGGTTCTGATCAAGCTCTGAAACTTTCATTTTGGGTGCAGGTTATAAAGACACAGCAACCTGGGAAGTTTGGGTGAGGGTCATTGCTTAGGGCTATCCCACCATTGAATGCTTATTGCCCTAAACCATCCCACTGTCATAACCGGCTCCCAGGAAATGCCAGACGTTCTTTAAGTTCCTGGGGCCTGAGACCTGTGAACGTCCTTTCTTAACCTTGCACTGACTAGGCTTTCTAGAACAGCAGGTAACTTCCTGGGTTCTCTCAGGACAGCAGGTAGTTTCCTGGGTTTGGCTCCTGGCAGAAGTTGCCTTGGAGACCGCAAGATGTTCAAGATGCCAGAACCATGGGTTATCTACTGAGGAAAGCTGCTAACAGGGAGTGGAACCAGATCAGGAGAAAGAAGTTTGTTGCAGTCAACAAAGATGAAAAAGGAGTTGAAAAAGGATCTGAAGACTGCTTTGACATCAGCCATGGAGACGCAGAGTTTGGAGTTTGCCCAGCTGGTTTTCTGTTTTGTCTTGGGAATTACACAGTTAAGTGATTGAATGAATCTCAGAAGACACTGTGATCTTTGGACTTTTAACATTGTTGAGACTGCGATAAACTATGGGGACTTTTGAAGTTGGACAAAATTTTGTATTAAGCTATGTTTAGGTATGGTCCCCATAGACTCATATTTTTGGACAAGCCTATGGGGGCCAGGGAGTGGAATGTGATGATTTGTATATGTTTAGCCCAGGGAGTGGCACTATTAGAAAATGTGGCCCTGTTGGAGTAGGTGTGTCACTGTGGATGTGGGCTTTAAGACCCTCATCCTAGCTGCCTGGAAGCCAGTATTCTGCTAACAGCCTTCAGCTGAAGATGTAGAACTCTCAGCTCCTCCTGTGCCATGCCTGCCTAGATGCTGCCATGTTCCCACCTTGATGATAATGGACTGAACCTCTGAACCTATAAACCAGTCCTGATTAAATGTTGTCATTTATAAGATTTGCCTTGGTCATGGTGCCTGTTCACAGCAGTAAACCCCTAAAACAATAGGTTAACAATCATTAAAAATATTCTTTAAATGCCACCAATACCTTCTCTATTTAACTCCTCCCCTTTCTACATCGCTTAGGATGACCTTGAACTTCTGACCCCTTTCTCAACCTCCTGAATGTTGGGATGACAGGCATCCACTACCACACTTGGTTTATGTGGTGCTGGGATCAAGCTCAGCTGAGCTACATCCTCAGCCTGGTCTATCTTCTGGGGAAAGAAGGTCACAGCAACCAAGTGCTGTAAAGAAGGAGTACCTTCACAGCAGCCATCCTGCAAAGCAGGTGGACAGTGCCGTGGTGGAGAAAACCAGAGGTTGAGACTAGCCCAGAGTGACTGAGATGGCCTGCCGTGTGATGAGGCAGATTTGTCTTAGCAACTGAGTGGATTGTCCCCACTTCCAAAGCCCATGGGTAATATGGGGCCTGGGCCAGGATCGTCAGCTGGCAAACAAAATGTGGGTTGGCACAGGGTCCAAGCTTGCTTGTGGGCTGTGTGGGTTTCATTCTGGTACTATGGTTGGTCACTGAATTGCTTTAATTGGCCATGTCCAATAAAATGCTTTTTCTGGAAGAGCTGATGAAAGTACAAAGGTAGACAATGCCTGGAAAGCAAAACAAACAAAAAAAGCAAAACCACAATAAAAAAATTTTGATGTAATGTACCTGTCTGTCTTACTCCATTTCCTGTTGATATAATAAATTACTTTAGGCTTATAATTTATAGAGAATAGAGGTTTGGGGGCTCAGGGTTCTGGAGCCTAGAGATTCCATATCAAGGCCCTGATATTTGCTGAGCATCTGCAAGGCCAGAACAGGAAAAGGCAACACATAATGAGGCAGAACAGGCCAGCTAAATCAGGCCTCTCACAAAACCACTAGTGCTACCACAGAAGCATGTATCCATGTTCTGATTATAGAGGTGATGTGACCAGCTGCATCACGATCTTGCCACATGGACTCTCCCACTGTGATGGACTGTATCTTTGAACTGAACCAGAATCAACCCTGAAGTTGCTTTTGTCAAGAGCAATTTATCACAGGGACAGAACAAGAAACAAAGATATGGGTGCGCATGTGGGACTTGCTGGCCATAGCTCATGGATGGCATAGCCCTCAGCCTAGGGGTGATGTCCTTCCCAGAATCAGGAGCAGCTTTTCTGTTGCACACAGCACAGCAGACTTGGAAGGAAGCATTATATATCCTAGTTTCAGGAGACTGGACCAGTGCTATCCCCAGTGTCTTAGTTAAGATTTCTATTGCTGTGAAGAGACACCACGACCAAGGCAACTCTTATAAGGGACATTTAATTGGGGCTGGCTTACAGGTTCAGTCTGTTATCATCATGGTGGGACAAATGGCAGCATCCAGGCAGGCATGACACAGGAGGAGCTGAGAGTTCTTCATCTTGATCTGAAGGCCACTATAGAGTACCTTCAGACAGCTAAAAGGAGGGTCTCAAAGCTCTTACAACACCTCCTTCAACAAGGCCACACTTCCTAATAGTGCCACTCCCAGAAGGGAGCAGGAACAGGACTGAGGGATATTTTGTTTCTGGGGGAAGCTCCTTTCCTTTGGCGCTGTCATGGCCCCACCCAAGCCAGGCTATGTGTATAGACTCCCAAACAAAGAACAAACTAATTTGTGGATAGTACTTGGTTTATTCATTAGAAAAACAAAAATCAAAACTGGATGGGTCTTATATACAAAACAAGACACTTTTTGTTTTCAAGGGTTAAAAGCACTCTAGAGATTTAAGGTGGGAATATAGATGGCACAAAGCTGTTTCTCCCAGAAACACATGAACAAATATCCACGATGGACTTATTATACATAGATCCGGATCATTCAGGACCACGATGGGCCCACAGAGCCCTGCACAGCAAAGTTCCAACATGGCAGACCCAGAGGATGGTCAGAGTATGTGTCAGCATTTCGGCACAGAAGTGCTTTACAATTCAGACCCAGGTGCATAAAGTAGAAAACTCACTTCCGTGTTAGAATACCAATACAATTCAGCCACAAAGTAGACACACAGCAATTTAGTACACTGAGCTGCAGAACTCAGGAGAGACAGGTGTAATCACTACACAAATGTAATCCTCACATCTGGGCTCCAGCACATCCTCAGCTTCCAGTTGCCACAGGCACCAAAGCACCAAGGCAGTATCACTCTGCCGATCTCCCAGGACCCCAATGCCTGCAGCCTGGCCTCAGCACTGGCCAGGCCCTTTCTCCTGGGTAGAGGCAGGGTTGCAGAAAGCCATGCAGACTGCTAATGTTATCGTTGGTCACACACAGCTGAGCTTTGAGTCATACACAGCAGGTGTGGGGAGGGTTTGTCCTCACTGTTCACCATCACAGGTGGCTAAGCTGTTTGGGGACCAAGCCATCTCATGGCCTCACTACAAACCCATACATACATCAAGAATGAGACAGTCAAAAGGAATATGTGGGATCACCTTTTAGAGGCATGACTAAAAGCAAATCTGTAGCTCTGTATGAGGGGTTTATATGGATGTTAGACTCCCCCAGCAACTAGATACTGGATGATCTGGGCTCAGCTGAGCTACAGAGGCAGCAGCCAGATTCCCACACTAGACAGGGGATGGTTGGTAGCTATTTGCTAGCTGTTGTGCTTTGAAATGTTTTTTAATTACAGGCCACCACTACAGAATCCAGAGACAGCCTCTGGCCAAGGACACCCTAGTCCCAGTGGTATCCCAACTCACTCAACCACATTAGCACTTCAAGGTAGACAGCTACTGCTATCTCCAGGCCTGAATAGTTGCACTAGAAATGGTGACCAGTTCCAGCCTCTGTCTCTGACCCTCACGGGGGACAGTTACAACCAAGTGTTTACTCATCTACCATACATGCACCGAGACCACAGAGAATTGCAGCTAGGAACACCCTGCGAGATTGAACGACATTTTCAAAAAGTATTTTTTACAGCACTTTTAAAATAATTTACAAAAAAATCTACAAAACGCATTATGTACCAGGACACATTCATTAAATAAAAATGTCATTTGAGGTTAGTGTACATATTTATACAGCGGGGGCTGCATGGAAGGGATCCAGTTTTTGTTCTTTAACTGTCAGGATCCCCTACTTCATACCCTAGGCTGCCTCACACACATATAGGCACACACACACACACACACACACACTCAGGCATGCACGCAGGTACATCAGACAAAACATGAACACTGCTTCCCACAGCTATGGTAAGAGCCACAACATGCCTGTCACAACTTGAGGCCTTTACTGCTCACTGTGGCACTGCCCCATCCTCCATGGAAGTGTCACTGAATTCGCTGGCATCACTACCCAAGGTCTCCTGGTCCTGCTGTTCCCTGTCAACTCTGTGCCGATATCTCAGGTCTAGAACTTTATCATCAGAGTCAGAATTCCTCCTGTCCTGCTGTCTCAGGGTCCCTTGAGCCTTCCGGCTTGGCCATTTCACACCGTCCTGCATTAGCAAGTGTGGGCTTCCAAATACAGGGTTGTGGCCAGGCTGGGTCTCTCTGAAGGTTGAGAACGCTGGACCCTGCAGAGGTAAGCCCACATTGGGGCTGAAGAGGCCAGCCTGCTTGACCCCCCAAGAAACATTCTTCCTGAAGTGGAAGAGCTGGGTGGAGAGGAAAGGCAAGCCCTTCCTGGGGCCTGAGAGGCTGGGTGAGCCCCCAGCCTGTGGTGTGGTCCCCTTTTCCTTCTCACCCTGAAAGACCCCTGTCCATACTGTGCCTTGACCTGAGTTCAGCACCCATGGGCTGGATAGCCTGGTCTGGTGTGCAAAGTCACTCCAAGAGAGGGCAAGGTCAGCCTGGGATCCAGGGTTGGGGGTTAGCAAGTTTGGATTGCCATAGTTCAGGTGAAAGGTCCCCCCAGCACTTCCAGCCTCGGCACCCACTTTGGCACAACTGGGCAGCTGACCAAACACACTTTCTGCCACTGTGGTCTGGCTTCCCTGTGGGCCATGGTCTTTGTGAACATTAGCACTCTTCCTGCTTGGTGGAGATGCTTTGGCAGAGTCGTTCCTGCTGGTGTTCTTGGGTAGTGCTGCCTCGCTTCGGCCCAGGGCAGTGGTGAGGCGCGTGGCCTTCTCAGCACGGAGGGTACCCTTCCCAGTCTGGCTCAAGAGGCTGGTGGCCTGTGTCCAACCTCTCTCTGGGCCTCTCCTTCCTTCGGCCAGCTGAGGGGTTCCCCTGGCTTTTTGGCTCCGTGTGCACACTCCAGGCTGCAACCCCAGGGTTGGCTCTTTCCTACAGGGCATCTCCGGCTTGGCAGGGGCCCCTCGAGGTTCTGTGTTGCGTATAGACTCCTTGGCCTTTTCTGCCAAAAACCTCCTGATCTCCAGCTCAATGCTGTCATCACTGTCCACTGTGCTGTCCTCAGATGTGGGGCTGGAGGCTGATGGAAGGTGGCCACTGGTTCCTGTGTCCTTAGATGGAGGAGCCCCTTCTGGATTTTTCCTCTTGGGGAGAACGGCGGGGGTTGCGTCCTCACCCCCTGTGCCACCCAGCTTCGCCCTCTCTGCCATGCTGCTGAAGGCACTTCCTGGACTTCGTCTTGGGCTGTCTTTGTTGTCCCCTCTGCACCTGGGCAGACAGCTCCGTAGCGCCTGCTGTCTGTGGTCCTTCCCATCCCCTGGAAGGTTGCTCAGCTTCTCCCCACACTGAGTCTCTGTGCTGCCAAATCTGACCTTCTTACACGAAGTCCGTGGGGCTCGGAACCTCTTCTTAAACTTGCGCTTGGATCTTAATAAGTCCTTGATGGCCATGTCTAGGTCCTCGTCACTGTCCAAAGAACTGCTCTTATCCTCAGAGCTTTCCTTCTCACTGGCCTTCCCGAGGGCCCTATGGCTTTGGGATAGGTGTGTATCACTGAGCCCAACTGTCCTGGAAGTAACAGGCTGGTCCTTGGCTTCAGCCTCTCCTCCTGGGGTCTCTGTGATTTTGCTCTGCCCGAGAGGGTCCCACCCATCATGGTCAGGCTGAACCTTCCCCTGGATATGGTCACTGTCCTGGGCACTTTCTCTACCCTCCCTTATTTTCTTTGACACTCTAGTACTGGCCCCACCTCTCCGTTTCCGTTTGCAGCTCAGAGGGAGATCTGGTGTTTTAGCAAGAGGTGCCTTGGGGATGCCAGGCTGGCCACTGGGGCCAGGTGAGGACAGTGGACCCTGGGAAGGCTGAGGACTCCCTACTTGTGCCTTAAGAGCCAAAAATGTCCGGATCTCCTGCTCAATGCTGTCATCACTATCAATGTTGCTGCTGTCACCTTCAGAGCGGAGAGGCATGGGTTGGGGACAGAAGAGTGGGTTCCTGGATGGAGGCCTGTCACTGCCTTCCATGGGGGCTGGCAGGATGGTCTTAGAGATGTCCAGGATAGCTTCTGCACACATCAGTTCAGTGGATGTGTCTGCTAGGCGTGAGGCCTGGTGTACAGCTTCACTCTTGGCAGCTGTGTGTCCAGGAGGTACAGAGGCTCTCGATTCCGTTAGGAGTTTGGAGAGGGGATCAGGGTGGAGGCCCCCCTGGGTGGTGTCCATAACCTTTGGAACTGCCAGCCTCTTCTTGCTAGGGGGTCTCCTGTGGACTTCAGGCAAGGCACTTGGCTGGGCACTGCCAGGGCTTTCTTCTTTCAGTTGGGCTCTCAGAGGTGGGTCTCCACTGGCCTCCTTTCTGGTTTTCTCCAGCTGGTACAGCTGGATGGCCTCCTCAATGCCATCGTCACTGCTAGAGTCTGATGCCTGGTGTGCTGGGGCCAAGCTCCTGATGCGCTTGCTGCGCCTGGCAGGCAAGCTCCTCCTTACTCCACCCCTGTTCTGTGCAGCCTCTGGTCTGTGGGTGGTCAGTTTTGTGCTCACTGGGGTCTCAGGCTCTGTGGTGAGCTTAGGCTGGAAGTTTCTGAGCTGTGTGCTCGTCTTTGTTAGTCTGGGAGGTTTTCGGAAGATGAACTCCTTACAGGTTCCTATCAGAGCTGCCCTGGCTGAGGTTTCTCGGTTCCCTCCAAGTCTGGCAGGGCTGTTGTTTGGGTCTGATTTTTTATCCACAGACCCATCATACTTCAGGTGTTCATGCTGTCTTTTCTCATTAAGAAACTGTTCTATTTCAGCTTGGATGCTCTGTTCAAAGGAGTCCTCGCTGCTTATGCTAGCTGGGGAGGTGGAGCCCTGGTCTTCACTGGCTTCCACAGGAACACTACCTGAGCCAGGAGTGAGCTGTGAGGGACACGGGATAGGCAGGATGTTGCTGTGGGCAGGCTCTGGGATAGATGGGGGCCCTTGGGACATAGGTTCAGAAGCCCCACCCTTTGCCTTCAGGTACTCTTGGATAGCCTCCTCAATGTCCCTGTCCACGGAGTCATCACTGTCAGAATCTAGCTCCAAGGGACCAAGTCTCCCAGCTTCATCTTTCTCCAGGGTACTGCAGTTTGCAACAAGACCACAGGCAGGGAACTCTGGCTGTTCTTTGCACACAGCAGGCTTGGAGGCCAGCCTCGTGTCCTGGGACCTCTCTGCACGCTGGCCTCTTTGTGTGCCACGCTCATGGCTCATGCCCAGGGCAGCCTCGTCTCTCTGCAGCGTGCAGATGAGCATCTGCACCCTTGCACTCACTGAAGCCCTGGACGTGTCCTCTTTAGACTCTGAGAAGCACTCTGGAAAGCAGAAGCTCCTGGGCTGGCCAAAGGCCTCCCATCTGGATTGGAGCGCCACCACTGGAGGGGCGTTCATGAGGAACATCCTAGCAGGCAGGCTGGGTGCTGAGAGGCAGGGCTTATCAGTCAGCCTGTTTCACATCCTGGGAACAGAGACAGCATAATGAAGGATACAGCTCATCAGTAACACCAGCCAGCTCCCACACCGCTACAAGAAACACCACGCCAGGGGCTGCACGGTGGCTGGGGTGGCTAATGCCAGCCTCTTAGGCCTCAGTTTTGCCATCAGTACTGGGAGTTACTTCCACCCTGTAAGTGGAAGACTCAATTAAAAACAAAGTGCAAACTCCAGCAGCCCTTTCCTCTCCCTTCTGGGTCTATACTTTTCTGTAAGAGGACAAAAGGGACATCATTTACCTTCCAGTGTTGCCAGAAGCCACAGCAGTCTATAAACACATGTCCAGGTAAGTAGGACTTTATGGGTGGATCCTTTCTGGAAATGACCAGTATGTTCTTTAACCAAAACTGCACCACGTGAAGGACTCAAAAAGTACTTCCTCAAGCTTTTTATAGGGTTCCCTTACCTACGCTGTTTCACGGGAAAAACATCAAATGAGTATTTGACAGATGTTTCTCAAAGGCTGACACCAATTTTGCCTAGTTAGCATGAGAGTTGTGCCAACATTTTGGTGGTCCTATCATTTTGGTGGGTCTGGAGAAAGGACTGTGTGGCATATAGACAGATCATGGGCTTGTCAGCTCGGATGCTGAAGATGCTGCTTAGTGCTACACGACTCTGTGGTCAGAGCCAGGTCTCTACATACCAGCTAGGCTGGTGTCACTAAGAAAGTTCACAGAGTCACCACAAAGAGGAGCCTAGTCTAGGAGGCACTGAGTCACACGGAAAAATACCAACTGCTCTGTATACCTCCAGGCTTCTCTGATGCCCTTCTGCCTCCAAGACTGAAGAGCACTTGGAAGGCTGAAGGACAAAGAGACCTGAGTTCCTCTAAGGGAAGGCTGGAAGGTTTTCCCACCACTAACCCAAGGCCAGATGGTACAGCTTGAGCGGCTGTTTGCTCTGCTTTTATGTTCTGTCCTCTCCACCAGCTATTTAATCAGGACCTGCTGTTCGGACAGGCTGGGGTGTGGGTGTGGCCATCTAGACCAAAATCTGCTCAAGAGGGACAGGCAACAAACTAGAGGTCACTGCAAATGCAACAGCAACTCATGGTGATTACCAATGTGTGCTTCAAGAGTTAAACTAATATATGTATAAAAAACTCTACAGTAATTACTTGAAAGTCTCAGGTGCAGGCTGATATTCCACAAGGCTCAGGGAAGAGGTCTTCACCGTTCCACTTGTATTTCACCATCTTCCATCAGCTTTTACATTCAGCTGTGAGGGCTGGACATGGTGGTACACACTGTTAATCCAAGTACCAGCACAGCCCAGTCTATGCATAGTGAGTTCCTGGCTAGCCAGGGCTCTATAGTGAGACCAAATTGTCTAAATAAATAAATAAATAAATGATAGATAAATAAATAAATAAATAAATATCAGCCTTTACTCCCAGGGTTATAATCAGTAACATTTAATTTGGAAACTGATCATGGCTTATATTTTTTTCTGTTATGATATGACATTAATATAAAGAAAAGTTTGACAAATTGAGGAAAGTGTGCCTGACACCAACTACACTAATTGTAGCCGATTTGTCTCTCTTCTCTGTGAGTGCCACAGGGTGGAGGGTGCTTTCCTCTACTAGCTACCCAATCTTACATCCTGGCCATCCTTGACAATAACTTTGCCTTCCTGGATGCCACAGGCACAGGGCAGTGGGAAGTGATGGAGAGAGTTTTTTCATTTGCTGGGGGACCTACTGCTTCTTTGCCCTAAGTGTTGTTTAAACTGCCAGAGCAATACTACAGAAATCATAAAACATTTGCACAACTTAGCTGTGATGAGTCTGAATTAAATAGGGTGTGGTGGTGTATGCCTTAATCTCAGGTGAAGGCCAGAGGAGCAGGAGTTCAAGGCTAGCACTGGTTCCTTATCTAGTTCTAAGACAGCATCTGGCTACTGCCATCATATCTCAACCCACCAAAGTAAAAACAACAAAAATGTGCTCTCTGGGGCGGGGCAAGGCAGGGTGGGATGAGGTGAGTGGCATTAATATCTTAACAAGCAGGAAACCATTATATCAGGTGCAGAGCTGAGGGAATAGATCAGTTTATTTCCACTCACCTGCTCACAGCTTAGAACGATGGACCCAGAGCTGGGCTTCTCTGGCAGTCTTAATGGCTGTTGGTCCAACTACCTGGTCAATCTTGGGAGCTGTCATTCTGGAGAACCATGAACTTCAAAGTTAGAAATGTGAGCTGAAGCCAGAATTGGGGCTTTAAATTAAGAGGCTCTGGGAATCAGGTTTCCAGAATGGTTGTGGGTACAATCAGCCCCTGCAGCCTAGCATGGCCTCTGCACTGAAGTTAGGAGGTAGAGGGCCCTGTACTCCAACTTAAAGTGGGTGTGCGTAAGACTTGGTCCTTAGGAGTCAGAGGTGCTGACGAGATTCGGCCCCTAGAAAAACTGCTGTGTCTGCCATTCCCTGTGCACACGGGAAGCAAGGGGAGACAGATTCCCGCTGCTGCCTGAGTGCTGACTGCTGTCTCGCAGTCTGAGAGGCAGCTGCAGCAGGAGTCTGGTCTATAGCAGGTTAATGCCAATCCTTCTCCAGTAAGTGGCAGGGCCTCCAGCTGGTCTGTGCCCCCCTCCCCCCATCCATCCCTGGAGTCATTTTCTGGGATCCCACGCTTAGGGAGTCCGGCAGCCTCGAAGCTGTGCGTGGCAGGGCGAGAAGGCAGCCTTGAAGGCCAGGCAGGCCTCGGTGGCACGGAGCCCGCCCCTCACCTGAGCCTCACCTGGGCCCGACCTGCGCCAGCTGGCTCTCGAGGAACGCAGGGCGCAACAAGCGCCAGGCACGCGTGGGAGGCGCCTCTCGGGGGCCGTGACCCTCTCCCGTGACAGCGACCAGCCCCAGCCACCAACCCGATCCGAACCCTCCACGCCGCGGCCTGCACCGCGAAGCCGGCCCAGCTGCCCGCCTTGCGCCCCGCGTCCCGGGAGGCGCCGGGCCCGGAGAGCCGGGAAGCGCGAACACTCGCGCCCCGCCCTCTCTCCGTCCGGCACCCGCAGCCACCGCGGAGTACCGCGGGGACTCGGGGACCCGGCGCGCCGTGGGAGCGCGGGAAAGGAGGGCGGGGCCGGCGCGGCGAGGGGCGGGGCAACCCCCTCCCCCCCGGGCGGTCTCTCCCGCCACCTACCCGCGGCGGCGGCGGTGGCGGCCGCGCTCCGGAAGCCGTGCCCGGTGGCTGGGCATCATGGGAATGGCACGGCCGAGTTCCGGGGGAGGCGCGCGGCCCGGCCGGACCCCCGCCCGCGAGAGCGCGCCCACCTGCATCGCGTGTGCCCGCGCTCGGACACGCACGGCGCACGGGAGGAGCGCACCGGGCAGTTCGGAAGCGGCTGCGGCGCCCGCGGGACTCGGAGCCTGCGCGGGGACCCTCCTTGTCCCCCAACCCGGGGCCTGGCGCAACGCCCGGCGCCGAGAGCGTGCGCAGCCCTGGGGTGCTGGAGGTCGCGCGCGTTGGCAAGTTGGCCACGGCGAGGGGCGTGGCCGTGAAAAGCAGTAGGGCCGCCGAACCCTCGCGCATCCATACCTTCTTTAACTGCTTTGTGCTGGTCCACATCCAGTGGCCCCCGCGTACCTGCCATCTGCTCAGTTGCTCTCCCCAGCCTCAAACCAGCAGAGGTGTGCTTCCCTGCCTACGGTTTGCATCCAGTTCAAGGCTTAGCTTGCCTGCGCTGGACACCGCGGGATCTTCTGCCATGGTCCTCTGTATCGCCCATAGCTTCTGGGCTGCTCAAGTCTCTTTACGTTGTAGAACACTTCTATATTAATGTGCACAATGCCCCCTCCGTCCACCTTAGCCAGATCTCCGAACTGGCGTAGAGACAGGGACCCTGAGGCTGAGGAGAACTAAACAAGGGTCATGCAGGGTGATCTTGCTGCAGGTTCTCACCAGTGGTCTGGAGGAACAGGTCGGGTAGGACTGGCTTCTGCCAACACTGTCAGGATTATACAGTGGAATTCCTTGGTTCTGTGGCACACTATGTGACGTCAGAAATCTTCCTAGTTTACTTTTTAGGCAGGTCTGGAGATACTGTGTAGACGATTCTGTCAGGGAACAAGCCTGGCTCACCCCAGGGCCCTAGGCATACACCCTGTCTGATAAGGCAGAGGAAATGATTAGAGAGTGACCGGGGTCTGACTTTGCTCCAGAGAAGAGCTCCTTCCCGCGCTCCTCACCCTTGCTTCACCACCTTTCTCTGGTTTTTGATGTTGTTTTTGTTTGTTTTGTGATAGGTCTTCTGTAACCCAGGCTGGTTTGGGACTCTTATTCTCATGCCTCTACCTCCCTGGTACTAGGATTACAAGTGTTATCATGTCTAGTACAAGAAGATTTATTTCTAAGCTTGGGGAATTGGGGTGGGGTTGGGATCAAGAAACACATAAGACACTTAGTGCTTCTATGACTGGGGTCCCCCCATCTCTTTTTCTTGCTGCTTCTTCTTCTTCTCCTCCTCCTTTTCCTTCTCCTCCTCCTCCTCTTCCTCCTCTTCCTCCTCTTCCTCCTCTTTTTTCTTCTTCTTAAATATTCATTTATTTTAGCTGGGTGGTGGCAGCACACGCCTTTTTTTTTTTTTTTTTTGGTTTGGTTTTTTTTCGAGACAGGGTTTCTCTGTGTAGCCCTGGCTGTCCTAGAACTCACTCTGTAGACCAGGCTAGCCTTGAACTCTCGAACTCAGAAATCTGCCTGCCTCTGCCTCTCAAGTGCTGGGATTAAAGGTGTGCGCCACCACCGCCCGGCCAGCACATGCCTTTAATCCCAGCACTTGGGAGGCAGAGACAGGCGGATTTCTGAGTTCGGGGCCAGCTTGGTCTACAGAGTGAGTTCCAGGACAGCCAGGGCTACACAAAGAAACCCTGTCTCAAAAAAAAAAACAAAACAAAAACCAAAAACTGGAATTACAGGCAGTGCCACCAAGTGCTGGGAATTGAACCCTGCTCCTCTGCAAGAGCAGAGTAACAGCCACCGAGCCACTATCCAGCCCCCACCTCCTTCTTTTCACAGTGTGACAGTCCTCGATAAGGGCATTTGTTATATAAACGAGGCTGACCGCAAACAGATCCACTGGCCTCTGTCTTCAGAGTTTAGGAATTAAAGGCAAGTGCTGTCACACCTGGCCTGAGTTAGGAAGTATCACTATGATGTAATATTAATAATATTTGGAGAGAATTACCCAACCAATAATGCCATCACCAAGATGTGGCTGTAGGACTATTTTGGCATGCTTGTAGTGTTGTGAGAAACATCTTTGGGTGTCCCTGGAGCCACTCTGAGCATGCCTCCTGGACTAATGCCTAGAAGATGACAGTCTGCTTGGCAGAGATGCTGACACTTGGCAGGTGCCCTTTAGAGACGGGGACTGTTTAGTTATTTTCTGTTGCTGAGAAGAGACACCATGACCAAGGCAACTTATAGAAGAAAGAGTTATTAAGCTTATGGTTTCAAAAGGGTGAGTTCACTACCATCAGGGAAGGGAGCATGGCAGCCGACAGGCAGGCATGGTGCTGGAGCAGCAGCTAAGAGCTTACACAGTGAATAACAAGTGTGACACAGAGTACACTGGCAATAGACTGGGCTTTTGAAACCACAACGTCCACCCCCAGTGACTCACCTTCAACAAGGCCACTCTCTTAACCCTTCCCAAACAGGTCCACCAACCAGGGACCAAGCATTCAAACCTATAAGCCTATGGGGGCCATTCCCATTTAAGTCACCACAGGGATGTACCTCAGTGTACTTGGGGCAAACAGACATGCTATTTCCCACTTCTTGCCAGCCTGTAAAGCTGCCATACCAGCATACCAGACTGTCTTCAGCAGTCTCATGGGTAGAATAAACTCCTTTGTCACTTTAACACTAATCTCTCTAACTGTTGATGATATTGAATATCTTTTTTTTTTTATTGGCTAATGGAAAATTGCCTGTATGTGTTCCCTGCCTATTTTTAAAGTTTTCTATTGGGCTATGTGTTTCTGTCTTATTGACTCTATAAGGGTTATTTGTTATATTAATTTCTCTCTCTCTCTCTCTCTCTCTCTCTCTCTCTCTCTGTCTCTCTCTCTCTCTCTCTGTGTGTATGTGTGTGTGTCACAGGAGTAACTTATGGGAACTAGTTCTCTCCTTCTTCCATTTGGAACAGAAGTGATCATATATCTAGCTCCCTGTTTAGTGTTTAAACATTTGGAGAGTCTCCTAGGTTGCTCAGGTTGGCCCTGAACTCACTCTGTAGCCCAGGTTAGTCTTATCCGATCCTTCTGCCTCAGCTCCCTAAGTGCTGGGATTACAGATGTGTACCACCATGTCCCTTCCTATGTTATTATTTAGTTAATGATATATATGTACATGTGTATGTATAGCTGACTGTTTTTCCTGTGTGTATGTATGTGCATGCAGTTTTATCCTGCAGTTCTGTTTTCTACAGGTCACAGAGGTAGGAAAAATGTCTAGACATTACATGTGGAGGTCTCTGGACAACTCTAGGGCCAGTATGCCACTTTGACGCCTTCTCTTGGCTCCTGGCAAGGTAGTAGAGACCCTTTTGGGACCTCTAAGTTTTTAAATGACATTGCTTTGCTGATTTATTTGGTGCCCTCACTCTCTATGCATGTGCAAGTTGATAGGTTATTTTTCCACCAGTGAAACGAGCCAATTCAAACCAGATTAGATTAGATTAGATTAGATTAGATTAGATTAGATTAGATAAAATGCAGGTTTAGTGGGAAGCTGGCTGCACTAGGGCAGTTGAGTTCACTGGCCCCAAGAAAGGAGTCCAGGGAAGACACCATGGGAAGGGAGAAAGAAGAGAGGGACAAGAGAGAGAAGAAAGAGCACTTTGGCTAAAATCAAGCATAGTACTAAGCTTGCTATGTAACCGAGGATACATTGCATTTCTGATGCCCCTGCCTCCACCTCCCAAGCACTGGGACTACAGACATGCATCACCATGCTGGGCTGAAATTCTGTTTCTGCAAAATAATTTTTAGTTGTTTCAATTTTATTTATGCACTTGTGTGAATGTGTGTGCATGTACCTGCGGAGGCCAGAGGACAAACTCAGGCCCTTTTGAGACAGGATCTCTCATTGGTCTAGAAGCTTGTCAAATAGGCTAGGTTAGCCAGTGAGCCCCAGGGATTCTCCTGACTCTGCTGCCTCAGTACTTGGATTACATATGTGCCATTAAAGCAAAAAATTATTTTAATTATTTTATCTTTATGGCTATTTTGCCTGCATGTATATCTGTGCACCACAAGTACACAGTGCCTGAGGATGGCAGAGAGACCACTGAATCCTCTGGAACTGAGTTACAGATAGTTATGAGTTACCATGTTGGTACTGGCGATCAAATCCCAAAGAGCAGCCAGTACTCTTAACTACTGAGCCATCTCTCTAACCCAATGTCCTGCTTTTTTCCACACGGGTCCTGAGGCTTGAACTCAGGTCCCTGTGCTTGCAAGGGAAGCACTTTGCCTACTGGGTCATTTCCCCAGTCTGTAAAGCTGCAAAGTCTCAATGCTAGTGTGGTGGTTTGAATATACTTGGCCCAGGGAGTGGCACTATTTGGAGGTGTGGTCTTGTTGGAGTACGTGTGTCACTGTGGGCGTGGGCTTTAAGACCCTCATCCTAGCTGCCTGGAAGCCAGTCTTCTCCTAGTGGCCTTCAGATGAAAATGTAGAACTCTCAGCTCCTCCTGCACCATGCCTTCCTGGATGCTGCCATGCTCCCACCTTGATGGTAATAAACTGAACCTTTAAACCTGTAACCCAGCCCTAATTAAATGTTACAAGGACAAGAATTGTCTTCGCCATGATGTCCGTGTACAGCAGTAAAACCCTAACTTAGACAGCTGGGATTTTAGATTTATTTATTTATTTCCAACATTTTACTCAATTCATTACTTATAATTCCAGGAGGCAACTTGACTCTTAGAAGGTCTATTTCCAAGTAACATTTCCAGCTACTGAAGAAAGCAAGATTCCTGAGGAAGAGTTGTTCAGGTAAGCAGAGTGCAGCACACAGGGAGAAGCAGGACACTTGACGAGATTATTTCAAGAGTGGTATGTTCTCTAAGACAGGATGTGGGAGAATTGACTCTTTGAAAAAAATAAATTCGAGGAAGACCTTGCTGCTGCTTCTCCTTTTAAATAAATGATTTTTAAAATATAATTATATGTATTTGTGTGTGTGGCCAGAAGAGGGCATCAAACCCCCTGGAGTTGGAGCTACAGACAGTAATGAGCTGCCTGACAGGGGGCCTGGGAGCCCAACTGGCTGGCGTCTTCTGCAGAGCAGCAAGCCCTTTCAACCACCGAGCATCTCTCCACCTTCTAAACCCTGCTTCTTCTTCTCTTTTTTTTTTTTTTTTCGAGACAGGGTTTCTCTGTGTAGTCCTGGCTGTCCTGGAGCTCATTCTGTAGACCAGGTTGGCCTCGAACTCAGAAATCTGCCTGCCTCTGCCTCCCAAGTGCTGGGATTAAAGGCGTGTGCCACCACTGCCTGGCTAAATCCTGCTTCTTATGAACTGAGTTTTGTGATGTGATTTTCATTCCTTCCCCTCACAGCTAGGCCTAGAAGACCTGGGTGCAAGGTGGCTCAGAGGGGCCTAGAGGGACCAGAATAGGGAGGGGTGGCCCCTCTGCGAAGGCATGAGAACTTGTGGAGGCAAAGCAAACGTGAGGAAGGTCCGAGGAAGTGGGACTTCTCAGACCAAGAACACCTCTGGGACAGGACAGGCCTCCACACAGCTAGAAGGAAGTGTGAGGGGCCCAGCTAAGAGCACCCTCAGGGAAAAGCAAAAGGGAGCAGTCTGACAGCTCTGTTGTCATGCTAACACTCTGGAGGCCTTAGCTGAAGATTCCTGGCTATCCCCTTACAGAGCCCCCACTGAAGATGGTACTTGGCCTTTCCAACACACACATGAGTGACCCTCTTCCCAGGACTGTCAGAATGAGTAGTCCCAAGGGTGTGCTGTCACTGGTGACAAGCTAAGCTCTGGTCACTTAGGACTGCTGAATCTTTGAGGGGCCTCAAGCAGCCAGTCTGTGTCCCCCATGACTCTCCCAGCCTTGTGAAGCAGGTGCCGGATCTTTGACTTCCTAGTCTCTGACAGGAGCTGGTGTGATCTCTATTTTAGGCTAAGATTCCATTAATTTTGTAGAACTCTGAGGCACGTTGCTGAAACTACATGCAGTGGAAGAGGCTGTGGAAAATGTGTCAGGCATTCTAAGATTGTATGACTTACGTATGAAAACTCAAAATAGAATGTTAACCAGCAGGATTATGCCCATGGCAGATGTGACTGAGGAAGTTGCCACAGGCACACTTCCCCACTCAGAGAAGAGTGAGGTGCAGAGAGGAAACCAGAAAGTGTATACTCACTCCTCCCAAGCCCCATGAAGATTATCTTAGTTCCACTCCCCTTCAAGAGAAGGAAGATTGGGAAAGACAACATAGGACGTATGCGTGCGTGCGTGCGTGCGTGCGTGCGTGCGTGCGTGCGTGCGTGTGTGTATGAAAAATAAAATAAATATCTTATATCCTGAGACCTGAGACATGGGCAGGTAAATTGAAGTTTGTAGACCATTCTGTAGACCAGGCTGGCCTCGAACTCAGAAATCCACCTGCCTCTGCCTCCCAAGTGCTGGGATTAAAGGCGTGTGCCACCACCACCCGGCATAAAGTAAGTCTTACACTCAAGGATTCAGAGGCAGATGCTTGGAGACCAGGGAAGAGGTACCCACTGCTCAGACTTTTATGTGTCCCCTGTCACTGATAGGGTTTGTAATCTCTGCCATTGAGGACAGAAAGGAACAGAAATGTGGTGGGCTGTGGTGCAAACTTCCTCTAGAAGATACTCTTGCTTGTAAGTCAGACAGAATGTCCTGTAGCACTTGGGAGGTGGAGGCAGGTGGATTTTTGTGAGTTTGGGGCCAACCTAGTCTACAAAACAGCCAAGAGAAATTCTTCAGAGAGAGAGAGAGAGAGAGAGAGAGAGAGAAAGAGAGAGAGAGAGAGAGAGAGAGAGAGAGAGAGAGAGAGAGAGAGAGAATATGTCTTGGCCTAGTCTGATGCCTAAGCCCAGGGGGTATTGGAGTGTTGCTGGGCCTGTTACCACCACTCCCCTGGTGACCCAAGCCACACTCTACCCTTGACCCCTTGAAGAAAGCTGGGTCTTTAAAAGTGACAACAAAGAAAGAAGCCAGTTTCATGCTTGTCCTGGAATCTCTTGACCTGACCAAGCAGGAGACAGTGAAGCTTTGTTCAAACTCCACTGTTTAAGAGCCAGGGGAAAAAAGAGCACTTCCTGCTGTGAGCCTGCCAGGACTCCTCCTCCTCCTCTTCTTCCTCCTCACCCTCTTCTTCCTCCTCTCCCTTCCCCTCTTCCTCTCCCCCCTCTTCTTCTCCCACTTCCTCTTCTCCCCTCCTCCCCTCCTCTTCGCTATCCTCCCCCATCCTCCTTCCCACCCTCATCCTCTCTTTCGCATTCCTCTCTTGCTCTTCTCCTCTTTTCCTTCCCCTTTTCGTTCCTCTCACTCTTCTTCCCACACCCTATTTTGGGACAAGGTCTCAACACACTGAAGATGGCCTGCAAATCTCCTGTATCTACCAAGTTTAAGAGTGTACATCACCAGCAAAGGCAGAGGCAGGTGGATCTCTGAGTTGGAGGCTAGTCTAATCTACAGAGTGAGTTCCAGGACAGTCAGGGCTACACAGAAACTCTGCCTTGAAAAACAAAAACAACAAAGGAAAACCAAACCAAAAACAAAACAAAAGAGCATGCACCCCTACACCTGGTTCTGTGGGATTTTCTTAGCCCATAGCTGGTCTGTGGAAAGAACATTTGTGATAGAGGAAAGGATCCCTGGGGAACACCCTGGAGAATCCAGACCTGACAGCTCAAGGTCTTGGGCTTCAAGGCTCAGTGAAGGGAGGGAACAATGGTTTGTAACAGAGTCAAGGATGTGGCCCAAAGTCAAGGGCACCCAGGGAGTCCTCACCTCAGGCACAGTACTGGCAGCTGGTCAAGAGCCCGGGTTCTTATGAAGGGAGGGCCAGCTGCTGGAACAAAGCCCCTTTCTTCCTTGTGGATTCCACCCCCCTGGGAGGATGCTGAAACCAAATGAAGAGATGAGACTGCCGTGTGCAGTGATGGTGCTGTAAGGCCCCCAGGAGAGGGGAGACCCCCACTCAACCCACGAGATTACGTCCACCCGAAGACCACGACACAGTGATTCTTGTTGCAATCAGCAAGAGGTATATTTCAAATAATCAGCACACTGAGGTAGAAACTCGTAGCCCACACAAGGGCAGGAGTTTCGACCCCCAGGCTCCGGTGCAAGGGATACTTAAAGGAGAAAACTGCAAACCAGTGGGGTGAAGGGGGAAACCAAAAGGAAATAGTAGGTAATTCTAATCCACATCGTAAACCAGGGTGGGGGGTGGGAAACATCCTGTACACAGAAAGTTTCCATTATTTAGCTAGTCACAGACCAGAGTCGAGAGTGAGTAGCATCCTGTATACATTCATTTCGGGAATGTGACCTTAGCCTAGTCATTTACCTCGTGGTCCGTTACTTCCCAGGGTGGCTTGACCAACCTGTATTACTAGTTCTGCCATTCTTTGTCTGACCGACCTGGCTGACTTGCCCCATGGCTAATTCTTTCTTAGGGTGGCCAGCTAGTTCCTGGAACCTAGGCCTGTGAACCTGCCAACCTTAATTCAGATGAGGGGGGTCTCAAACTTCTCTATGAATTTTTATATCCTTACAGTGCCTTCTGGAGGGTTGTGTAAAGCCAGACTGAAGCCTCTGCCAGGACAGAGAGCAGTTACTCCAGATACCCACCCTGAGCCCAAGCCTATGCTTTAATAAAAGTTGTAACCAATAATTGTCAGTTGACCCAATAATACCTCTTAGTTTTCTAACCCACAGAAGTGAAGACTCAAGGGATAGAGTGTTATGTACTCAAGACTCTAATGCAGGGGCTGGGGGAGCCCCTGTCTGTCAGTCTGTCTGTCTTTCTCTGTGTCTCTATCTGTGATTCTCTCTATATCTCCTTTTTCTCATTTTTTCTTCCTTCCTTCCTTCTTTCCTTCCTTCCTTTCTCCCTCCCTCCCTCTCTCCCTTCCTCCCTCCCTCCCTCCCTTCCTTCCTTCCTTCCTTCCTTCTTTCCTTTTTCTTTCAGCCCTGGCTATTCTGGAACTCCCTCCCCAGCACTGGGATTAAAGGCGTGCCCCATCACACTTGACTGGAGGGCTGTTTCAGGTATGAGAGTCCTCAGTTCTGGAATTGGTTCTCCCACCCTGCAGCCAGCTAGGATGGAGGAATCACCTCTCTCTGTTCCAAAGGAAATTCCAGTTCCAAAAACTCCAAAAGGCACTCCAAATATTCAGAATCAGTCACAACCTGGGCTTCAGGAGGATTTCTGGCGGTTAGATAAAAGCCGCATTCTTCAGGAACTGGCTTTGCCAGTTCTCTTCTTTCGAAAGAAGTCATTTTCCTATCACTGACTGAGGACAAGGGCTATCTGAGGTGCCTATTAGCATACCAAAGCTCACGCTAGCCTCCAGGCCCCCATCAGTATCACAGAACTTGTTACACATTTTAGAGCTCAGGATGGCACCTAGGCACCTCTCAACACCTCCTTCAACCCCTCTCTGCCAAACTTCCTCCAGCTCAAGAGCCTCCGCCCCCCCATCATTTCTCCATATACCGAGGTATTTTGGCTATTCTCTCCCTTGGTCTGCCACTCTCTTGGTCCTTTCTTTGCCTTCATCTCTTTTCATCCCAACCCTCCATGGCCAGGTCCAGTCTGTCTGTCTGTCAGTCTCTGCTCTGGACTTTGGACACTTCCAGATGCCTCTGCCTTCCCTCTCTCTCCAATCTGCAACAGACACTTTCTGCTCAACCAGACCACTGTTGCCAGTTATAGATCTGATGTCGAGAACCTCCAGGTGGGGCCTAAGTGGGACCCTTTCCAAGGGGCCTGACTCTCCTAACTTAACCAAGCTGCTGATCTGACTCTCCTAAGGTATGTGCGGATTGTTGTTTCTGCTGGCTTCTGCTACCCACCACATCTGACTCCAAGTTTTAGAGTCTGCTGCTTCTCTCCACCTGCTATGCTTCTCCACTGTGATTCTGGATCTCTCACGTTCTCTGGATCTTGGCGCCGGCTACACCCTCCTGCGCATTCATCAAGTGGAAAGGCTGTGTTTCTCCCTGACTCTCCTGTCAGCTCCTCTCTCCTTAGATATAGGATCACCTCAGAGCTGCCTACTTTGAGTCTGTTAGCTCCTGGAGCCCGCTACAACTACAAAGTCACGCCAGTGCGCTGGGAAGTTCCTTTGTTGCTACCGGGCTCCCATCAGGTGGAAAGGGACACCTCTTCTCTGTAATTTGGGACATTTCTCTCTGCAAGTCTCTCCATCTGCTTAGGAGCGCCCCAGATTGAAAGTCTTGTCGCCAGGACCACTTTTCTCTCCCATCCCCGTCTCCCAGCCTTCGGGTTCTCAGCTCCTTCCTAGAGCTCCCACTGTCTCTCTCGCCTATGCCTTTGCCCTGCTCCCTTCCAATGCTTTCCCCACCCGCCACCCCAGGGGCAGCTTGTTCTCTCTCTCTCTCTGTGACCTCTTTGATTTATTGGAGCCTGCTTCTTAAGTCCTGGAGACACATCAGAACCCTCCCTCTGGTGGAGTCCTGTTTGAGACCCATTCCCTCCCCTAGTCCCCACTGGTCTTTGGGCTCAAATCCCATTGAGCCTAGATGTCCTGCAAAGGGCTTGGACTTGGTACAGGTCAATGGCCACTAGGTAGCACACTTGATTTTCAAATCCAAGTTGATGTAACAACTTCTGCTAGCACATAGGTCTCTTACTGCTAAGGTTTTCCACTTCCTGCATTTGAAACTCTTTATACTTTTTTTTTTTTTTAAAGATTTATTTATTTATTATATATGAATACACTGTAGCTGTCTTCAGACACACCAGAAGAGGGCATCAGATCTCATTACAGATGGTTGTGAGCCACCATGTGGTTGCTGGGATTTGAACTCGGGACCTCTGGAAGGGCAGTCAGTGCTCTTAACCACTGAGCCATCTCTCCAGCCCCCTCTTTATACTTTTTGCTCTGTACTCTCAATAAATCTCTAGACCCCATTGTTTAAACTCTTATCTCAGAATTAGTAAAATCATCGGGTGTGGTTAAGATCTGTAACAAGTTAGCTTTAAACTTGTAAAGAGCCGGGCGGTGGTGGCCCACGCCTTTAATCCCAGCACTTGGGAGGCAGAGGCAGGAGGATTTCTGAGTTCGAGGCCAGCCTGGTCTACAGAGTGAGTTCCAGGACAGCCAGGGCTACACAGAGAAACCCTGTCTCAAAAAAATAAAAATAAAAAATAATTAAAATCACTATTATTATAATTACTATGTAAATATTACTATAATAGTGATAATAAGGACATTATTAGTATTAGCAGTTGTAGGTTTTTTTTTTCTTTTTTCTTTTTAAAATCAAAACAGGGTTTTTCTGTGCAGCCTCTGTTTAAACTTTTTTTTTTTTTTTTTTTTTTTTTTTTGGTTTTTCGAGACAGGGTTTCTCTGAGTAGCCCTGGCTGTCCTGGAACTCACTCTGTAGACCAGGCTAGCCTCGAACTCTCGAACTCAGAAATCCGCCTGTCTCTGCCTCCCAAGTGCTGGGATTAAAGGCGTGCGCCACCACCGCCCGGCCTGTTTAAACTTTTGTTGGACAGGCAGCTGTTGGACAGATGTTCTCACAGATGGACTTTCTGTGCTAGTGTTTTATAGTGGTCATGTGTAAACCAACACACATAAGACTCCTCCTTTATATCCTTCTTACTTTATTTATTTTCCTTAAGTGCTGGGGATAAATCTAGGGTATTGTGCAGACCAGACAACTGTTATTTATTTATTTATGAAGGATGACACAACTGATTCCATTTTCACTAATAAGTTTCACAGGCACAAGCTCTCAGTGATAAGACAAGTAGTTTTGGGGGAGCCTACCCCATACCACACGAGTGTGTTTGACAGTAAAGACGCTCACTTGAATTTTGTAGTGTAGTGACTGCCTAACTCTGCTTGCAGCACTAGACACACATTTGCCTTCTCATGCACGTATATATGCACATACATGCACACATGCTCACAGTCTTATACACTTGTGCACACCCGCATGTGTACACATGTGCATGTGTACGCACCTGCATACACATACACATATATGCTTACACATGCATGCACACTGTTGTGTTTTATAAAAAAAGAAAAAGAAGCCAGGGATATGTTTGGTGGAGGTACGATATGGTGTGGGGGAAGGGGGCCCCTCAGGGGGCCCATGCTGACCATTCCTCCCTGACTATATAACAATATAGTAAAATAGAGTTTATTTAGGGCATGGGGA
>NW_021620941.1:5830905-5833027 GCF_004785775.1 Grammomys surdaster
CCCAGGTCAGCGGAGCTGGGTGGGATCCAGGAGCGAGGCAGGGCTTCGGCGGAACCCAGGTCAGCGGAGCTGGGTGGGCACACTTGGTAGCCTGGGGTTAGAGGATGTCTGTGAGTTCTAGGCCTCTCTCAAACAAAATAAAGAGCTGTGGACACCTTATAATCTCAGCACCGGAGGAGATGGGAGCACCCTGGCTACATAGTGAACTTGAGGCCAGCCTTGGCTACATGAGACCCTGTCTAAAAGAACCCAAATCCCAAAGAAACAATAACAACAAAATCAAAATGTTCTATTAAACCATATATTTTCAGTTCTCACCCTGGGGTGTGGGCTGTTGGCATTTGGAAGTGGAGGCCGGGGATGTGACTTAAGGTCCCAAAGTGGTCAAGATAGTCCAGCAATCTATCCAGCAACAAGGCCAGCCGTGCAGTGTCAGAAACCTTGCCTTAAATGGGCCCTTTAGGAAGGAGGGAAAAATCTGGTTTTTGGCAGAAAAGAATACAGGTATTTTTCTATTTTATATTTGTGTGGAAAATATGTTTATTATAAAGAGAAAAAAAATCCATCAACCCCTGTGGAAATGGCAGTCTCTCGGTGCATCCTGTGACTCAGACACACACACATCCGTCCCCTGCTTTTTCATTGTGATTGATTTAACGCAGCCAGTGAATTAATTGGTTTAAATGTTCCAACCTGAAGGCAAGTTCAGTTGATGGATGTGCGAGCTTGGCGCACAGGCGACAATCAATAGACATTTGCAGGGTACACAGGAGTGAAGGGCTGCTCAGGCAGGGAAGGAAGGTAGGTGGGAGCTTCCAGGAGACAGCCTGGGGTCACAGGCTCCCTGGAGGGAGTTTCCCTGGAGACAGCCCGGGGTCACAGTCCCTCTGTCTTTAGCCAGGGCATTCAGGAAGGACTACACAGGGCCAGCAGATGGAGAATAAGCTGGGTTTACACTGAGGACACAGCAACTAGAGTTAGAAAAAAGTCTCCTCAATTTCTGAGACTCTCAGGATGCTTCCCAGCCTCCGAGGGGTCATTAAAAATGCTCTTTGGAGAAGTAAGTTTAGCTCTCGTTGCAAATACTTCCCTCGATTCCGATGTCTTCTTTAAAAGATTTTGCGTGCCTTCTTCACAGAAAAATACCTCAAGAAAGATAATTAGAGGGGCAGGGCTGAAGCTCTGGGCTTTGCTTACAGGAAACCCTGGGCTCCATCATGTGCACTTGCAAAAAACCATCCATCCATCCATCCATCCATCCACTGACCAAAATACAATACAATACAATACAATACAATACAATACAATACAATACAATACAATACAATACAATACAATACAATAAAAGCAAAACAGTAAAAGCAAACAGGTCTGTGGGTATGGGCAGCTGGGAGCCAGGGCCAAAGTATGGGAAGAATAGAAGTGGGCTTGTGTCTCGCTCTTGCTCTCACTCTCTTCCTCTCTCTCCTTCACATTGCAGATTGCCAGTCTTGGTGTCTGTGGAGGGTAGTAGTCTTGACACTAGGGCTGTAGGCATTCAGGAGTTTTAGGAACAAAGGCTTCCACTGTTTCTTACATATGATGTAGAGCATCCAGAGGCAACATCCATCTTTACTTGGTTGGCTTGTGACATCCATCAGGAGATACCTGCAGAACCTCCTCACCCCACAGTTCCCAGGAGAGGGAGTATAAGGGCAGTGCCTCCATCAATCAGATGGAAGTAGACTTTTCTCACCATTTTCCTGTTACCATTTGGGAAGGAAAAGGCTCCCCAGACCCATACAGAAAATCCTAACCCAGTCCCAAGCTCTAGATAAAATGGAGGAGGTACTTAACAGGCTTCCTAGACATGAATATATTTTAAAGAGACACTAGCTCTCAGAGTGTTAAAAAAAATGACCTCAAGAAATGAGATACCCCAGAATCTTACACTGGGAGAAAGACAGCCTCCTAGCCAGAAAGGAATTTCTACCAGAGAGGAATTTGCAGCATTACAGAGACAAGGAGGGGTTGGCAGTGGGCAGGATCACACCTTGACTGGGCTGTTTGGATGTGTGTAACCCTGTCCTTCACACACACACACACACACACACACACACACACACACACACACACACACACA
>NW_021620941.1:5833037-5833932 GCF_004785775.1 Grammomys surdaster
ACACACACACACACACACACACACACACACACACACACACACACACATATCTCCTCATGTCAGGACTGGAGGAGGTCACTGAGAAGTCTCAGTTGGCTTCTCAAGAATGGGTAGCCAAACCTGGCTTCTTGTAGTACACAGTATCACACATGGGAATATGGAATTAGAAACTTAAAGACAGACCAGCACACCATGGAAGGTTCTGGCAGTGTGCACATGAAGAAGGCGAAATCTTGCAGTAGAGTAAATTATTTTATGTGAATGAGTATTTTACCTGCATGTATGTCTCTGTACCATGTTTGTGCCTGAAGTGGCCAGAGATGGCATCAAATCCTCTTGTCTTCTTGGATAGAATGTGTGGTTGCTGGAGACTGAATCTCGGTCTTCAGCAAGAGCAGCCCAGTGCTCTTAACTGCAGAGCTATCTCTCCAGCCTCTGGTTGTTTGATGGGCTTTGACTATGTTTCTTATGGATTTTTTTTCTACCACAGAAATGAATCAGGAAGTCAGCAAGGCTTCCCTAACGGAAGTAAGTGCCTGTCAGGGCTCATGGTCCAGCTTGAGTTGCTGATATAATAGAGAAGAAAGCAGCTGTTGACTGATGGATCTTTTCAAGTTCTCCCATGTGGCTTGTGCTTACCTGGATCCGCCCCAGAGGGAGCCCAGTGCAACGGTCTGGTCTTTGCTGACTTCCTCCAAACACACAAGGCCTCATTGTCCTGCTGGTGGAAGCAGTCACAGCTCACTAGGGGAGGGACAGAGACACCACTATAGAGTGGGCAGAAGGACAGAGATATTGGGATTCTCAGCGTCACCACCCCTACCAGCATACCATGTTGGGGTATGTAGCTTCATTCTCTCTCTCTCTCTCTCTCTCTCTCTCTCTCTCTCTCTCT
>NW_021620941.1:5834332-5849070 GCF_004785775.1 Grammomys surdaster
ACCCTCCACCTCTCTTGTTTCCCCTCCCTCCTCCCCCCCCTCTCTCTCCCCCCCCCCCTCCCCCCCCCCTCACCCTCTCTCTCTGTGTCTGTGTACGTCTGTGTGTGCACATATGTAGACTAGAGGTCAACACTGGTTGTCCTCCTCAATCATTCTCCACTGATGTTTCTTTAGTTTGAGTCAGAGTCTTACTAGCCTGCAATAATTACATAGCGCGGCTAGTCTCTAACTCATAGAGATATGCTGTTTCTATCTCCCCAGGGGGTTGGGATTAAAGGCATATGCTATTATGCCAGGCCCCACCTTATTAAACTTAAATATTTAGATTTACTTTATTTTTAATTTTTGTGTATGAGTGTTTTCCTGTATGTATGTAGATACAGCACATGTATGCCGGTGCCTGTGGAGACCAGAAGAGGGCATCAGATCCTCTGGAACTGGAGTTACAGATGGTGTGAGCCACTATGTAGTTGCTGGGGACTGACTCTTGGTGTCTGTGAGACCAAATGATTGTAGCTGCTAAGCCATTTCCAGGCTGGCCAGCGAGCTCCAGGGTCTCCCCTCTCTCTGATCCTCCCAGCCCTGGGATACAGATATGTGCCATAGCATCTGACTTTTTATTCCACCTCCAAACTCACGTCCTCCAGCTTCCAAGGCTTATAGGATGTTCTGCCAACATGGAAGAATCAGGGGCAGGGGAGGGGGAAGCCTAAAAACAAACCAGAAATCCCCATACCTTACTAACTAGACCTTGGCAGACCCCAGTGACTTCTGTCTAATACAGATGTGTAGAGTCTAATTCCTAATGACCCATGGGGCTTGTCTTAGTGACTTTTCTGTTACTGTGATAAAGCACCATGAAGGAGAGCGGCTTAAGGGAGAGCTCGTTTTTGGCCTCTGGTTCCAGCAGGTCAGATGTCCATGATGATGGGAAAGGTATAGCAGCAGGAGCAGGAAGCTGAGGAATGAGATCTCAGAAGCACACGGGAAGCAGAGAGAGTGAACGGCAAGTGGGGTGAGGCTGTAAACCCTCAAAGCCTGTGCCCAGTGATGAGCTTCTCCCTACAAGGCTCTGAGAACATCCTAAAGGTCCCATAACTTTCCCAAAACATCTCCACCTAACAAGGACCAATGTTCAAACACAGCCTGTGGGATACATTTCTCATTCTAACAATCATAGAGCCTTAACCGAAATGCCCAGTCTCAAGAAAGACAATGTACACAGTGAGGTTTACAGCTCATAAGACAATGAGATACTTGTGTGTCTATGCACGAGCAGCCCAGGAGACAAGAACATATAATGTCTCCTCATGGTTAAAAAAGGACCTCCCCCCAACCCTAGAGTTCTCTCTCTGTGAACTCCCTGCTATGTGCCCTTAAAAATGTGTTTTAATAAATTCTCTTTATCTTTAAATGACTTTTGGTAAATTCTTTTACTCCCTGTGTCACTGGATGTCACAGATGGTAGAAAGCTCTTTTTTTTTTTTTTTCGAGACAGGGTTTCTCTGTGTAGTCCTGCCTGCCTGCCTGTCCTGGAACTCACTCTGTAGACCAGGCTGACCTTGAACTCAGAAATCTGCCTGCCTCTGCCTCCCAAGTGCTGGGATTAAAGGCGTGAGCCACCACTGCCAGGCTGGTAGAGAGCTCTTAAAAAAAAAAAAAATCAAAGTAAAAACCCTCATAACACGAGATTGCAGAGATGGCTCAGTGGTTAGGGACACAAACTTTTTCAGAAGACCCAAGTTTGATTCTCAGCATGGACACTGGGCAGTTCACAACTACCTGGGGCACCAGCTTCAGAGAATCCTACACCTCTGGTCTCCTTGGAGGACCCGCACTCATGTGCACACACACACATACCCCTCATTAACAAACAAACAAACAAACAAACAACAAACCCTTACACAATATAAAATTAGCCCTCTCTTTAAAGAAGCAGATTTGAAAAATCACATTTTTAGTTTATTTTGTGTATGTGAGCTCATGTGCTTGTGAAAGTATTTGTTGCAGCATGGGGGAGTCAGAGGACAGCTTTCAAGGGTTGGGTCTCCCTTTTAGTTGGGTTCTGGGTATTGAACTCAGGTTGTCAGGCTTGGTTGCAAGCATTCTTAACCGCTCAGGCATCTCTCCACCCCCCACCTGGCTAGCTTTTATTTTTGTTCTGTCTCTGAGGCCATTTATTTATTTATTAATTTAGTGTGTGTGTGTGTGTGTGTGTGTGTGTGTTTGTGTGTGTCTTTGACTGTGCAACAGTAAGTATGTGAAGGTCAAAAGACAATCTTTGGGAATTGGTTTTCTTTTTCTACATAGTCCTGGGGGTTAAAGTCAAGCCTTTGGCTTATTCCAGGGCTGGGAGAGTGTTAGGCAAGATTAGCGGCTGTCTCTAATGAGCATTTTGCCCTCCATGGACATGATAATTGTGTGGAGAGGGAGCTAAGGTCTCAAGTAGCCTAAGCTAGCCTTGAACTCACTGTGTAGCTGAGTTTGCCTTGAACTTCTGACCTCCTGCCTCTACTTCCCAAATGTGGGGATCACAGGCGTGCACCCCCACAACTGTTTATGTGGTGCTGGGATGGAACCCAAGGCCCGTGCATTTTATTCATGTGCTCTCGAAGCTTAGTTACATCTCCCGGTGGGCGAGTTTTTCCTTTTCAGCTCTAGGGCCTTGTTCATGAAAGGCAAATACTCTACCACTGAGCTAGGCTCATTTTTTTTTTACCTTTTATTTTGAAATGGTCTCACTAAAATTCCAAGGCCAGCTTTCAACTCCTTCTGTAGTCCAGACAGGACCAGAATTTGTGATCCTTCTGCCCTACCTTGAGTATCTGAGATTATAGCCTGCACTATGAAGTCCAGTGAAAGTCTGTAAACAGGTATATTACCTATTTTTTATCTTGGTGACTATCTAGCTTCTCCTGCGCCTGTCCTGTACTTGAGATCATTGTCTCACCTTGCTGTGGTCCTTGTCCACAAGGCCCTTCTTCTTGCTGTGGTCCTTCTGGCGTTTTTTTTGGTAAATCTGGTCCCTGTGGATCCAGGCCTTCCCAGTAGGCTCCTTGCAGGAATGCTAGTTTTCCACTGGGTATAGGAAGGAGAGAGACCAGCAGGGGGCAGCAGCATGCTTCCTTCGATTGCTCAAACGCTCCAAAAACAATCAACTGGTCATCCCACCAGAACCTTGGGAACCCAGCAGGGTGGGCTCTGGGGTGAGCACAGGAAGGCAGTGGGGGAAGGGCACACTGCCCCTCCCTGATGTTCTATGTTCTGATCTTGCTTTTCCTTCAAACCTGCTTCCAGTGAGGTTCCCTGGCTTCCATTATCCTGCTCTGGTAAATGAAGGGAGGTATCTAGTTTCTGTTGTAGCCATTGGTCATGTATTACTCCAGAATGTGATGAGAGAGGCTGGTTGGAATAAAGATGGTTGTTTAGATGTACAGTCTGTGCTTTGTTCCAGGCGGTTAGAAGGAAAAAAAAAACTGCAAACAAACAACATCGTAAGTTTCCTGTTGGCCACTCGGTGACAGGGCTGCAGGTGGCCTGGTTCCCTCTCGCCTTCTTAAGCCTTCTGGGTACAGTGTTATAGGAAGTCACATCCAGAGAACCAGGTTTGCAAAGACTAGTCCTGTCTGCCCTGTAAAGCTGATCGTCTGGACAAGCTCCCCAAGGACAGTGAGGCATGTGCAGTGGTACCTATGGGTGCTCCTGGAGTTCAGTAGGCTTGGAGGCACACCTTGTTTTCCTGACCATTCTGCTTCCCACCCCATGGCCTGCTTGTGAGCAGATCTTGATGCTGTGGTAAGAGAAGGCGTGTGTGTCTCAACAGTGCCCCTGATGACCAGAGGCAGAACTTAGTGGAAGTCTTGTTTCAGCGGGTCACTGCATGAGTCACCTGTCCTCTGAGGCTGCTGGCCAAAGCCAGACTGGTCATTCACAGAGTTCTGCTCTGGACAGGCAAAGTTCTCATCCTGGAGGGAAACCGAGGCAGGCCAGGTGCTTCAGACTACTGTCATGTCACAAAGATGACTCTGCTAAGTGACATCCTGGTCCCTCAGCTGTGGACCTAACACCAGGGCTCTGTCTTGTTCCTCACGCCCTCCCTGCTCTGTACCATCTCTGTTTCCTCCTCCTGGCTGGACTCTCCCCAGGTTATACCCACACCCTAGCCTGGCACACCCCGTGCCTTCCTGTGGCCTTGTCAACTGGGAACTACAGTGGCCCCGTGACTACTGAGCTCTGCAGAGTGCCTGTTGGCCACTGTCCCCCCACCCCTACCTTAGAGAGATGGTTCCTGTCTCCTCTTAGATCTTGGTCCTGGGACTCACACCCTGGCTCCTGTAGTCTTGTCCCAACTTGCCAAGACGAAGGGATTTACTTACCTCTGGAGTCCTTGCCTCCTTTCTCCTCCTCCCCCATCCCAGGTTGTATCCAACTCTAGGCTGCCTAAGTCAGCATCAACTGCCCCTGGCTCATCAGTCTGGCTACTGTAGCCTCTTCTCAGGACTCTGAAGCTCGAGGCAGTTTCAGGAGAAACTGACCCTCTGTCCCGCCTAGCTGAGGAGGGAGCTCAACCAAGAGCCCTGTGTGTGGATCTCTCCAGAGTAGCATTGGCTGCCCCAGGAAAGCCTTAGCACAAAGTAAAACCCAGGCTGAGTTTGTGAAAGGTGAACCTAGGCCCTTCAACGCCACTCTGTTAGAGCCATGGACCCTCACAGCAAGGAGGTTTCAGACTGTCTCTGTTAGGTGGGAGTCTTTCTTCTCTTCACTTTTCCTTTGTGACAGCACCAGGCTTCTATTTTCAGCCTCATGCTTTCCTGCCCCCCCCCCCCCCATGGCTGGAGGGATGCAGAACAGAAAGTGCTTGTCAGCCTGCAGCCATCCACCAGGCGGTGCTGTGAGCTTACCTATGATGGTTAGTGCCTAGTGGCTGGTGTCCGAAGACTAGCTAGTTATTGGCTAGTGGCTGGTGGTTGGTGACTTAGAGAGGCAGGTTACAGGGCTCTGGGACTGTAGTGCTGTTCACTGTCAGAGGGATAAGGACCTTCACAGGCCTCAGCCTGTGTGGGACCTGGTTACTTCTCCTGGTGCAGCTTGGGTGGGTAAGGATGTGTATTGGGCAACCACTGGGCATGGAACAGGGGCCTGCAAGCCAGAGACAGAGGTCCAATCCAGCACTGTCCACGGAATGGCTTTGGTGGGTTCTTCAGCCTTCTGACCCTGTAGTAAAGTTCCATGCTCTTAGTTGTAAGGTTTTCATGGTACTATGGGTTGTACCATTTGGTGAGTGTTTGGGAGGTGTAGAGGTCACCTTGCATGTCCCACTGCACTTGGCCGGTCCCTCAGCAGTCTTTGTATTGCATGGGGCAGCCTGGGGTATATGTCAGCTCTGACAGGTCTGAGAGCAGTCTCAACAGATCCAAGCTAGAAGGGGTTCAGTGTAGATGGATGGGCCAGGGAGGTGGACAAGGGTCTCCATACGGAGTATGACATCTTGGAGGAAGAACATGTGGAGTTCAAGGGCGCAAGAAAGGCAGAGGATGGTCTGCTGCTTGGAGGGCTAGATGGAGCAAGGTGGACGACGCTGGCAGTGGGTCCTCCTGAGACAGGCCAGCGTAGTGAGACAGGTCAGCGTAGTGAGACAGGTCAGCGTAGTGAGACAGGTCAGCGTAGTGAGACAGGTCAGCGTAGTGAGACAGGTCAGCGTAGTGAGACAGGTCAGCGTAGGCCAGGGTGAGGGCACACCCACAGTCTCCATCACTCTGGCTGTTCACAGCTTTTCCTGATGTAAGAATCAGGTCTGACAAGGTTGAGGAGGGCATTGACTGAGTAAGCAGGGGGGGAGGGGAGAGAGTGACAGAGAGAGACAGACACACATGTGCACACATACATGTATGTGCATATGCACACACATATGCACACATACACACACAGGCAAACATATATAGATGGATATATACAGACACACGCATGCACACACACATGCATGCACACACACACGTACATGCACAGACACACAGACACACACACATGCACACACACACTCACAAACAGACACATACACAGACACACAGACATGCACACACACATGTACATGCACAGACTCAAGTACACAGACACAGTCATACACACACACATGCACAAAGACACACACACACATGCACACAGACACACACAGAGACACATATACACAGATGCATATAAACAGACAGGCAGACATACACACATATACACAGACTCAAGTACACAGATACACATACATACACACACATACACACAAACACACACACAGACATACACAGACACATACACGTATAGACAAACATACACACATATACAGATGCATATACACAGACACACAGACACATACACACACATGTACATGCACACAGACACACAGATACACACACATAGACACACACACACACACAATCTATCTTGACCCTCCAACCCTTTCCACACAGTCAGTATGAGGACTCTGCAAATATTGGGTGCCTGGCCCCTGCATTCTGTCCTAGGAGCTCATGGCTTCAGGCATTCTGAGACCTGACTTGGCCTTCAAGGCATGGCATGGCATGTCTATCTGGCTCTCAGGACCCCATATCCCTTCCTGTTTCATCCCTGTCCGATGGCCTCTCCTGGTACCTGTGCTTCACCAGGCAGTGCCCCGCCCTGTGGCTCATTTTGGTTCCAGAACTCATTGTGCCTGTTTTGTGTTTTCTGTCACCAAAGGACAGCCCAGGGAGCAGCTTTGTCCTTTGTCTATTGGAGCCCAGATTATTCTGACAAGAGGAAGAGGAGGTGAGGAGATTGTAAGAGCCAACCAGAGGTGGCTGATGACCCACGGGGGCTGTCTGTCCTCCAGACACAACTGGACTGATATGCGTGAGGACACACAGAGACTGCACACAAGGCAGACACAGGTTCAAACTAGATGGGGTCCCAGCACGGAGAGGGCCAGGGACCACAGGCTCCCAGCCCTAATCAAGAAGCTATCTGCAATTGATACCTCCTGGAAAAGGGAAAACCAGTGTTCCCAGTGGAGTTTTACTGGGTATATTGATCACACTACAGGGCAGGTGCGTGTGCAGGGTTTTTTTTTTTTTAAATTTTGTTTTTTATTTATGTTTTATTTTGGCAATTTTACTTTATTTGTTTTATTTTGGTTTGGTTTGTGCTTTTGTTTTGCTTTTCTTTGTTTTGAGAGAGAGAAGGGTGGGTAGGATCTGGGAGGAGTTAAGAGAGGGAAAACGTCAAAATAGATTGTATGAAAAAGATTTTAAAGGAAAAGAGAAGTGTTTGTTGACTGACTGGATGAAGTTGATGCCCCAGCTCTTGGTGTGTCTCTGGGTTCTCATTTGCCTGTGACCTGTCCACAGGCAGGGCTTGGCCCAGTGCCTGGCCCAGTGCCCACACATAGCAGCCAACAAATGTAAGTGATATTGTTGTTATTACTATGATTACTGGTGACCCTTGGGACTCTGATACAATGTGCTGACCAGGGCAGGCTGTCATCTTTATCAGCCCAGAAGAGGCACTCTGGGGTGGGGGGTGGGGAGCTACACACACAAGCCCGGGCAGCATCACATTGGACAGAGTATGGCAAACCGCCAGCGGCCTTGGGATGAGCCATAGCCTCACCCCCAAGAGCTTACTACACTGTCCCCAAGCCATGCATGTGCTTCTCTTTGCAAATTGACTTGGCACTAGGTATGCTGGAATGAGGCCGTGCCTGGTTCTCCTGCTGCGCTGGACTCCTTCCGAATAAAAGACAAATGTATTTTAATTTGTTCCAACTTGACACTGAGCCCCCTCCCCCCTTGAGAAACTGGGTCACTAAGTAGAGAATTCTATAGCTGGCTCCAACTTATAGGAAGAAAGAGCCTTTGTTCCTTTTGCAATACAGGGAAGGTTCTGGTGCTGTCTCTTTTGACATGTGGACATAAACTCACAGAGGTTCAGAAATGTTGGGTATTGCTGAACAGACCAGACTGTGCTGAGTGGGCTCGGAAGGGTTCCTCTCTATCCCTTCTCTAGAGAAGGCTCTGGGAAGGCCCAGCGAGGGGAAGACACTGCCTCTGGGTCACACAGCAGCAGGAACAGGAGCAGCAGCAGCAGCAGCAGCAGCTGCAGCAGCAGCAGCAGAGGCAGGCTTGAGTCCTGCTGAATATTGATGCACTGGGCATTAGGAAGGCTGCCTGCGCCCTGCCTCAGTCGTGTGGCATTTCCTTGGGCTTTACTCAGCTGCGTGCAGAGGCCTCCCTTACCTGTGAAATGAGGGGAGCACAAGGTTTGTGGAATGGGAACGTGTGTCCAGATGCCACAGGTTTTTACGATAGGTTTTTGGTACTGTAGGTCTGAGATGCCAGGAGCACTCAAGGTCAAAACCTGGACATTTGGGTCCCTCTGAGTCAGTGTATGTCACCTCTGCAGATGATGGGAAAGGTTGGTGCTGGCCATGAATGTGACGCTGTCCAGATGACTCTGGTGATTCCGAGTCCGATCAGCTAGACACCTTGGACTCCATACTGTGGGTGAGGCGCTGCTGGGACCACGGCCTCATGAAAGCCTCAGTTCTCCATGTGGAGTTGAAGTGATGAGAACCTGATTGAAAGTCTTGTGTGGGACTCAAGTAAGTGGGGCTATTGTGGAGAGGAGACATGTCTGTCTATCAAATCCATCTGCCTGTGAGGAAGGACAGACTGAGATCACAGGAGATGATCCTGAGTAGCTGGGCACTTCGAGAAATGCTTGGCGTTTGTGTTGTTTGGTTTTCCCAGAAGGAGAGGGCAATAGGACCTCAGAAGGTTGTGGGTGTCATCCAGGTAGGGACACTTCCTGCTCTGGGGCCCATGGCTCCTTCGCTTCTGGACTCCATGGGCCAGTCCATCCTGGGCTGTGTGGGCTGGGCCCTCCTGGACTGTGCTTGGGTTGGACTTGGAGAGTGTGCAGCTGGAAGCAGCTCAAACCTCAATTTCTATTTCTGATGCGATTTCCCCGGCCAGTGCCTTAATGAAGCCAGGGCTGCTGGGCCTTCTGGGAAGTGCACATGAGCTTAATTACTCCTGGTCCTGCTCTGCTTGGCACATAGTCCTGCCTCCCTGGGCTTCCTGTTTTCACACCTCAGCCTTGGATCTAAGCCCAGGTCCTGCCCTGTCCCTGTCCTCCTCTTCATCCATTGCTTTGCCAATTGTGTACCAAGTATCAATTGTGTACCAATCTATGACTACCTGACTATCTAATCCTGCATCATCCTCTGACTATCCATCCATTCACGCCACCTGGGTGAAAACCCACTCAGCTCCATTCATGGGTCTACCCATCCACATTGTCCATTGTCCACTCATCTACTATCCACATATTTAGCAATCCATTTATCCATCCACCCACCCACCCACCCATCCATCCATCTGTCCACCCACCCACCCACCCATCCATCTATCCATCCACCCACCCACCCATCCATCCATCTATCCATCCACCCACCCATCCATCCATCCATCTATCCATCCACCCACCCATCCATCCATCCATCCATCCATCCATCCATCCATCCATCCACCCATCCTCTTATTTTAGAAACACTTTTTTTAAGGCTGGCTGGTTGTGAAAAGACCCTAAGGGGAAGAGCCCAGTAGCTTTAGCTCTTCCATAGGAACAGTTTGCTGAGTGACAGATAAGAAAATGGGCTAGGGTCATCCATTTGAGGGAGGATGGACCAAGGACAGGCCAAGGTGTTGGGTGTCAGTGGGACTGAACTGAGTGTAAGTATGTATATAATCTTCCTAGAGGCCAGGGTGGCACTGAGAGACTGGAGGCTCATCTCCTGTGCCAAACCCACTCTCCCATGGCATCTCCTGATCTGGTGCGGAGGAGATAGCACCAGGAGAAGTCTGCATCTGCCGCCCACATGGGGGTGGTGCCACCAGCCTTCCCACGATCCATCTGCCTCGTCCTTTCCTTCCTCAAGCTTGCTGCAGCCCACAGGCTGCCTGGCTCCTGGCACAGTTGCCAGCTTCACATGTGGGCCTGGATTCCCGCCCCATGCTGTGCCCAGCACTTGCTCTCATGGACTGATTGGGACGGTGGCTTTGGCACCTCCTTTGTGATACTCCCAAGGCACAAGACTTTACAGTTACAGATGCTTCTATGATCAGTACAGAGGTCAGTTTGGGACTGTTTGGAGATGACGACTTTGGGGCTCATTGCTGCTTCTGGGAAGTAGAAACTTAGCCCCAGCAGTGGCCACTCCAATGTGGCTCAGATTTGTGGGCAAGGGAAGGGCTGAGATAGTACCTGCAACAGATTAGCTTTAGCCTCATCCTGCAGGGAGCCAGGGAGGGCAAGGGCTACACATAGTGAAAGTGCTGGTTAGACATGGGTGTGGCTTTAGCTTGTGTAGTGTAGTATCCAGGGGTGCTCAGAGGAGGATACAAGGTGAAGTGCTCCAGGGGGAGCAATGGCCCGTGCACTCTCCCTTGCTTTCTTTGGCAGAATGTTCTCCTATGTGTCCTCAAGCTTGCCCTTTGGAAGGTTCTTGAGCTTTTACTGCTGCCCATGGCTCCATGCAAACTTCTCTGGAGCTCAGCTCTGTGTTTGGCCTTGGCTGGAGGCAGCTTTGGGTCAGCTTCCTCACATAGTAAAGCTGCCATTTTGGGGACCCATCCTCAGCTCACCTGGTGGCTTCAAGGAGGGGGAGGAGAAGAAGAAGGAGGAGGCGGGGGGGGATTTGTAGTCAGCATGTTCCATGTTTTTCTGGAACCACATGTGTAGCAAATGTGGATAGAAAGTTATTTCAGAGAATGTAGGTGCCAGACCTCACTGCCCTGATGTCCTTCAGTGAGATACCACTGTGCTGAAGATGGAGGTGGGTTTGGATTCACAGAAACTTAGGCCTGGCCTCACCAAGCTGGTCCCCTACGTTGGTCTTGTCATAGGGGATCCAGGGACCTGGTTTCTTCCTCTAGGAATGGATAGGAAGATGGGTATGTATGTTCCTGGTAGGATGCAGTTCTCACCAGCTGGGTGGGAGGAGCCAGCCTGAGGCCCTCCCTTCCTCCCCACTTACCTAGATGCTGGCTGATTTCGGGTATGAATGCTTTAACGCCTCTGAGTCCTCATCTCCTCCATTCCTGGACAGAACATCTCCTCACAGCCATCTTTGGTCATATTTATTTTATTCTATAGCTTTTTATTTATTTATTTATTTTCGAGACAGGGTTTCTCTGTGTAGTCCTGCCTGTCCTGGAACTCACTCTGTAGACCAGGCTAGCCTCAAACTCAGAAATCCGCCTGCCTCTGCCTCCCAAGTGCTGGGATTAAAGGTGTGCGGCACCACCGCCTGGCTTATTCTATAGCTTTGATCCATAAAATGCTCAAGAAATCCTTTCTCAGAAGGTGCTGGCTTCTGCCTTCTTGTTAGTGAAATATGGTGTTTAAACATTTCATGGCCTTGTGATGTTTTTTATTTTGTTTTTGTTTTTTTGTTTTTTTGTTTTTTCGAGACAAGGGTTTCTCTGTGTAGTCCTGCCTGGCTGTCCTGGAACTCGCTTTGTAGACCAGTTTTTTTTTTTTTTTTTTTTTTTTTATCATAGGTTGCAGGTTGGTGGCTTGTCTCTATTGGAGCTCATGGTCACTGAGGAGACCATGGGAAGCAGGCTGGGAAGAAGTGGCCTGGCCCTGTGTCCATAATAATTACTATGGTGCCCTGTGGATCTAGGCTTGGTGGGGAGGTGGAAGAGAGAGACATTGTGAATGCTTATATATACCCACCGCTGGACAAATGCTATCACACTGTAGGCTGTTGAGACAGCTCAGCAGGTGTGGTGGTTTGAATAGGTTTGGCCCCCATAGACTCACGTGTTTGAATGCTTGGTCCAGAGGGAGTGACACTATTAGGAGGTGTGTCCTTTTGGAGGAATTTTGTCACCGTGGGAGTGGGCTTTGAGGTCCTATGCTCAAGCTCCATCCAGTATGAGAATGCTCCTCCACTCAGTGTGGGAGTGCTCTTCCACTCAGTGTGGGAGTGCTCCTCCACTCAGTGTGGGAGTGCTCCTCCACTCAGTTCTCCTCCTCCTGGCTGCCTGCTGAGGACAGTCTCCTGACTATCTTTGGATCAAGATGTAGAACTCCCAGCTCCTTCTCTAGCATGATGCCTGCCTGCACACTGCCATGCTTCCTGCCATGTTGATAATGGACCGAACCTCGGAAACTATAAGCCAACCCCAGTTAAATGTCCTTTCTAAGAGTTGCCTTGATCATTTACCCAAGGCAATGAAACCCCAACTAAGATAGCAGGTAAGGGCTGCCAAAACTGATGTTTGAGTTTGACTCCTGTGTGTCTCGGATTTCTTTAGCCGTGACAAAGACCATGACTGAAAGGAGTTCTGGTAGAACAACTTACAGTCAACCATGAAGTGAAGTGAGGGCAGGAACTGGAGCGGAGGGCATGGAGAAGCACTGCTCACTGGCTGGCTACCTATGGTTTTACCCAATCTGCCTTTTTATACAATGCAGACCTTCCCGTCACCTGCACAGCCGGTGACATTGCCCACAGTGGGCCAGACCATCTTACATCATCAGCCATTAATCAAGAAAATTCCCTACAGGTTTGCCTACAGGCCAATCTGATGGAGGCATCTTTAAATTGAGGTTCTCTTTTCTCAGAGGAACCCAGATTGTGTCAAACTGATTAAAAACAAACAAACAAACAAATGGACAAAAAACCAAACCAAATCAAACAAACAAAAAAAAAGCTAGCAGCATAGTGGGACCCACATGGTGGAAGGAGAGAATTGATTCCTACAAGCTGTCCTCTGACCTCTACATGTGTGTTGTGGCCTACATGCACACACACATGCACACACATATGCACACGCGCATGCGCACACACACAGACGCAGACATACACAATTAATAAATAAATATAACCCAAAACTTTTGTTTTTCAAAAGATTGCTGTGACACAGTTTCCCTCTGTAAATTACAGGTAAGGAAAGTGTGGGCTGGACAGGGATCCTGGCAGAGGCTCCGAGTGGAACACCTAAATGCCCAGGAGCCTCCCGGGCTGTGCCAGGAAAATGGAGAGTACCATGTGACCTGAACAACAGGACACTCTTGAAGAAGCCAAAGTCTAGAGCTGAATTCAGTTAGTATTACTCCCAAACTGTGTTTACTGTCCCGAATCTGTCCATCTGTTCCCTCCTGACTCAGGTCTCACCAGAATCAGGTCAGCTCCACACTCTGAGCCCTGAGGGTCTCTCCAGCATTAGGCAGGTGATTGACGCCCCTTCCCTTCCAGCTTGGCTTTTTACAGTCTTGCTAGAGCTTGTCTGAATCTCCAAGAGATGAAATATGGGCCAGGGCTGTTGCTGTGGCAACCATTCATCATTTATAGATGGCCAGAGAGCCCACTTGTTCTTAGAACCAAGAGCGATTTACTGGTTTCTTTCTGCTACTCACAGACTTGGGGTGTAGAAGGTCAGGGGACAGCAAGGTCCTGTGACCTTGCATAGCATTCTTTACTGTTCTTTAGGACACCAGAAGTCATCTTTCCTGCTTTCTTTCCAAGTACTTAGTCACATGCTCAAAGCAGATCCGTTGCTGACCTGCAGCTGACTTCCTGACCTCGATTTCCCAGGTCCTGCATGCCCCATCCACTATACAGGATGACCTGCAAGCTGGCATGTGCTCCCAACTTGTGTGGTGTCTCTGTGGAAAACTTCTCAGCAGACACTGGAAAGGGTTGCTGTAGCTGGCAGTTACTACAGCAGGCAGAACAGCACTGAGCTTGTTAGAGTGAGATCTGCCAGAGTATATTTATAACCAATGTGTGCTCTTAAGGTAAAACGCCGGTGACTTGAAGCCTCCCCCCTTTTTATTTTACAATGTGCAGGGGATGGGAGCTAGGGCCTTGTGTATACTACGGATGCATTCTACCCACTGAGCCATACTCCCAACCCCTTCTAACCCTTTCCAGCCTTACACATCAGTGCATATAACTCTCTGTAGCATCGCTTAGCCACCACCTTTCCCACCCATGGAACTCTTCCATCTCCTGAAGGGAAGCTGTCCCCCATTGAACCCTGACGCTCCAACCTTCTGCACCTTCTGGAATTCCCATTCCAAAGCCTTCTGTCTCTACAGTGCTTATGACTCTAGGGGCCTTGAGTGGATGCTGTGTGTTCACTGTTTGGGGACCAATCTGTGGCCTCACACTTGGCCCCCGCTTCGGCCACAGTGTCACTCATGTGGACGCACCTTTCTAGCTTTGTCAGTGTTCCATCCGCTGTGCGATGAGCTGTTTTATTTACCAGTCTTCAACGGCTGTGTGGGTCCGCACCGGGACCAGCATGGAAGGAGCCACGCTCAGATGCGGCTGGAGAGTGTGGGGGACGTAGATCCCCACTCCATTATAACACTGGGACTCAGAGCAGGAAGAGCGAGGCAGCTTGCTTTGTGACTTTGCAAAGCCTAGTGCCACCCCAGAATGACCAGGCCATCTGGTCACAGAGAACAGTTTCATGGGCTTGGACATGGGTCCCTTCCTTCCTTCCTTCCTTCCTTCCTTCCTTCCTTCCTTCCTTCCTTCCTTCCTTCCTTCCTTCCTTCCTTCCTCATGACTGGATAATCAGGAGGGCGCAGTCTCACATGTAACCCATGTCTCAGGAGGGCGCAGTCTCACATGTAACCCGTGTCTGTCTCAGGAGGGCGCAGTCTCACATGTAACCCATGTCTCAGGAGGG
>NW_021620941.1:5849080-5864080 GCF_004785775.1 Grammomys surdaster
CATGTAACCCGTGTCTGTCTCAGGAGGGCACAGTCTCACATGTAACCTGTGTCTGTCTCAGGAGGGCGCAGTCTCACATGTAACCAGTGTCTGTCTCAGGAGGGCGCAGTCTCACATGTAACCAGTGTCTCATGTTTCCCTCTGTTACTTACATTTGCTTTTCAACAAAAACTTTGTAAACTCATCTCTGTATTTAAATTTTTAATAAAAAGCTAAAACAATTATATGTATGTTTTGCCTGTATGAACGTTTGTGAATGTCTGTGTACCATGTGCAAGTGGTGCCCAAGGGGGCCAGAAGAGGGCATTGGATGCCCTGGAATTGGGCATCCAATAGATAGTTGTCAGCCTCTGGGAGGGTGTTTCATTAGAGCAGCATATGTGGATAAGCTCTTCCTCATCAAACATCAGGTGGAGCTTGGGGAGTCTTGGGGAAGAGTAGGGGATAGAAGTGGGCAAGGTAGAGGGGTCAATAACACCACACGAAGACCTATAGAGTCCACTCATCTGGGACCATGGAGCCTCACAGAGCCTGGGCCACCAACCAGGGAGCATGCAGGAGCTGGACCCAGACCCTTACACATTTGTAGCAAATGTGCAGCTAGTTTTCATGTGGGTCCACTAACAAGTGGGTTGGGGCTGTCTCAGTCTCTGTTCCCCACAATTGGAACATTTCCCTCTAAATTGAATGTCCCAGGATGGTATCCAAGAGGGACTCCCCTTCTCTGAGAAGAAGGGGAGGAGGCAATGGGGGGATTTGTAAGGGTAGGGCTGGGAAGAGAGGAAGGAGGGGGCTGTGACTGGGATGCAAAGTGAGTAAGAAAATTATTGCAAAAAAAAAAAAAAGCCCTTCCTTCTTCATGACTGAAAACATGGCTGGAGCAGACCTGGAGCTTTTGGAGCATCTTAGGAGGCCAGCCCTGCAGGAACCACAGTGGAAGCTCACGGTGGGGTGAGGAGGTAGAGGCTTACAGTACATGAGCAGATGACACAGACTTCCACACAGATTTTCCTAGGCCTGTGTTAGCTCTTCAGTCCCCTGCTGTTATAGGATATGAAGATGCACCTGACCCACTGCCGTGCAGTGCAGAGCGGTAACTTTGGAGACCTCCCTGTACTGCAGTAATGACTTCAGTTAAGCCCCATTAGAGCCTCGTGTTTGCATTATTAGAATGAAATCTCTGCAGACATAAAAAATGCATCAAATTACTCAATAGCCCGCATTTGGTTATAATTTAACATAGAAGTGATGGGCAAGGAGAGGCCGGCTGTGTCAGCTCTGCGGCTGGGCTGATGGAAGTAGCAGAAGACACTGGAGATCTGGTCCCACCGTGGTACCCCATATCTCTGTGACAACCAAGAGAGGGCATTTCTGTGTTGGTGATCTGGAAGAGAGTAAGGAAGAGGACTCACAGGTGAGCTGCTGGGCTGGAAACCAAACTGGTTAGCACAGGGGCATGTATGGCAGGTGTTGGGTCCACTGCTTGGGTTTCCATCCAAGAGAAGCCTGTGTTCAGAGTATGGGTAGCCAACAACATCTCTCAGCCTGACTATTGAGACCTGTCCCTGACCAAAGAGAACATCCTAGCCCAATCTCATTCATCTTTTGAGGACTTCAGGACCCACAGCTGGGTGATATGGGTCCCATATTCTAGTGTCATGGGGTCCTGGCACCGATTTGGGACAAGGCTGAGCACGAGGTTGCCCCAGCTTCTAGGCAGCCCAGCCCTTCCCCCTGCCTATCCTCTTTTGTTCCCTACAAGGTTTTGTGAGATGGCAGATGAAGTCCTGAGAATATGAGAATATTGACATGAGAGTCAGGTCAAGGACTCAATGCCTTCGACCCATGGGAATGGCAAAGCCTTTCCTGATTCAAGTATGGACTGTGTGCAGAACTATAAACTATAAGCTTCCCACTCTGGGATTCCTCCTTCTGTGTAGATGTCTCTGCTCCTGTTGTAGATAACAAACATGCTGAGTGCTGGGGTTGCCACTGGTACGTCTCCACCAGAGAACATGACCCACTCAATCCCAGCTTCTCTGTATGTGTGTCTGTTACTTCTTCATTCCCCATGACCCCAGTCAACTCAACACAGTAGCGGTCATCACAGAGGCTCCTGAGAGACTTCTTCATCACCTATCTCCATGTCAGAGACACTTTCAGAGGACCAGTGTCATGGGGTACCAAGCCAGCCAGAGTCTTCATGGGAATTAGCCCTAAGCAACTTCAAGAGACATCTGGGGAACTTGGGTACAAGACCCCGGATTTGAGTCCCCACTCCTACCATGAAACCCTGTGTCCTAGAATTTCCTAAGGCTAGTGGTGGCACTGAAACTGCCTGTGGACCCTCCATCCTCATTGCTGGCTCCATTCTGACCAAATACGGTAATAGATTTGTCTGGACACTCCATGGCGGCTTATTTCCTGTATTCCCATATAGGAATAGGAGTCTTGTAAAAATTCTGATTAACCCCCATCCATGATGACGTGAGGGTGGGAAGTTTGTTTTGGGGACTGGTGCAGCCTTTATCCTTGGACCTATGTGCAAGGGGATGCTGAGGGTTGGAGGGTTGGTCCCATGGTTCTAGAATCTCAGCTCAGTTTCTCAGCAGGCATGCTGTGCCAATTGACTTGCTTAGCTGTCTCAGTTTCCCGGATTGAAATGACGGCATGGTTCCTGTGACTGGTAGGGCAAAGATTAAAAAGACAGTGCAGAGTACACACACACACACACACACACACACACACACACACACAGTGTGGGGCAGGGAGCTGGCACATGCAAGTCCACCATCAAGGTGTCTGTACAGTTGCGGCTGGTGAGTTCAGATGCTTGTCCTGCTCTACTCGGAGGCCCTCCTGCACTTCAGTCAGGGGAGCTGGAGACAGACTTCAAAGCAGCCCATACCAAACCCAAAGTCTTGTCACAGTCTTTCAGATTTAGCAGCTAAGGTCCAGAATCAAGTTAGAGGCTGGACTGGGCCTAGAGCGGCAGGGGCAGCAAGGGTAGCAGCAGGAGTGGGTGGGGGAGATTGGTGTCTTTGCTGTGTTTTCTGGCTCTGGTTGGGGCCAGTGTCCCTTCCTTCTAGCTCCATCTTTGCATAACCTTCTTTTCTTTGGTGTTGAATGTCCCTCTGGCCGACTGCTCAGTACACAGTAACCAGAGTTCCTACTGTCTAGCCCAAGGTGACCATCTTGGCACAATGTCCCTTGTCCCAGTTAAGACTCCTTTCATAGGAGGTCACATTCACAGGTGCCAGGGATTAGGCTGTGACTGCTTTGGGGTCTGTCTTACAGTTGATCACAGAAGCCCTGGTTTGGATTACTATGTCCATCTCAGACAAGAGGATGGGGACACAAGGCTAGTCTGCAGATCAGGTTTGATCATATAGAGACCCCTCACCTGGAATACAACTTTTGAAGCTTCCTGGAGGGCTATAGGCTTTCAGGCCTTGGGCTTTCTCATGGCTGGGGATGGACAGAGAGTACAAAGCTCTAGTCCCTATACTACCTGGGATAGAAGGAAGCTAGTCACCTGCCTAAGGAGGTCTTGGTTAGATAGGGGTGGGACATTCTAGAACTGTCAGAGATCCTGCCCCTTCTCATTCTGAAAAGTTTGTGCCCATAGAAACATAAATATCCCACGTGGTTACTAAGGGTCTTGCATCTGCTGGCCTCTAGTCACTTCACTTACAGTATCCTCTGAAGACGAGAGCTGCCGGGACAGCCACCACAGTGAACTGTAGTGGGTTGCTGTGATGCTACTTGATTTCAGTGTTACATTCTATATCTCAGGATGTGGTTGCTCCAAGATGAGCAGATCCTCACCTAGTCCAGCTTTTGTTGTATAAACCTCGCCCACCAAGTTATCTGTGATTGGGTAATAAAGATGCCCAAAGCCTGTAGCTGGGCAGAAGATAGGTGGGCAGGGCTACGGTTCCAGGGATTTGGATCTGAGGCAAGGGACCATGAGGGAGGAGAGAGAGAAGGAATAAGGAGAAGTCACCAAGGGTAGGTCAATCCAGGCAGAACATGGCAAGTGACACCTCGGGGTTATTGACAGGGAAGCAGACAAAACAGCACAGAGTGTTGATATCTGTTCGGCTCTGGTACTTTTAATTAAGGCTTACTATAAATATAAAGTTTTGCATCTTTTATTTGGGAGCTAAATGATCTAAGGTGGGGTGGAAACCCCTGAATAATACTTACGGCATCAATAAAGTCATCATAGGGTAATTTCAGAGGTTGTAGTTTCACATGGCGGGCTCACTTCCTGTTCCCATTGCTGACGTCTGCACAGCCCACTGCAGGCCGGATCTCCATGAAACATGCAGGGGTGGTTTGCTCATTGGTAAAAGCCCAGCCTTCTCCTGACTAGAGAGACAAGCTGGCCCTCATGACACATCCCAGGGACTGAGCTCTGTGTGAGGGGGAAGGATGCTGGTATTCTGAGATGAAAGATCGGGTGCTTCAGGTCCAGTGTCGTGGCCTAGACTTGGTTATGTGTGAAATACACCATAGACCCTGGCGGTCCATGCAGACTGGTTTTCCACTTGGGAACCTTGGGTCTATTCGCAGCTTGTTATTCATCACCTGTCTCATGCCAAGACAACCTCCACCACCCCAGAAAGAAACCTGTGCTGGCTAGAAGTTCTGCTGCATGGTGTTCTCCTAACCCTACCAACCTGTCACTCTACTTTTGGCTGAGGCTTGTCTCTGTGCCAGGGACCCGGTGGCCTTAAGCAAGCAGTATGATTGTCTTATCTTGAGCTTGTTTATTCGGATGGCTGTGTCACTTCCTTTTTGACAGGTGGAGTCCTAGGATGGGGGCTTTCAATTCCCCTTGACAGCAGGCATAGGAACTGACTTAGAAAGATGTTCAGAGTCTGCAAGGGCTTAGGGGTGATATCCACAGTCATCTCCACCTCAGTACAGTGCTTCCCACTTCTGCCCATCCTCATGTTAATGCTATTTAGTGAGCACCTACTGCATGCCAGTCACCACAGTCGGCACCTCTCTTTTCCCCCCCAGGAACCAAGGAGATAGGAGCCCAGAAAGAAGCTATTCCTCAAGGTCACTAGGACTTGGGTGTGTCAGGAGGACCAGCTTGTCTCTCTAGGCAGCAGAGGGCTGGGCCTTTACCAGTGAGCAAATCCTCCTGCATGCTCTACAGCCATGGAGATCCGTGTGGGGAGACATCGGCAGCGGGAATGGGAAGTGAGCACGCCGAGAGGAGCTGCAGCCTCTGGAAATTACCCCATGATGATTTATTGCGGCTGCTTTTCCGGCAGCTCCCATCCTCACAGAGGATCCTGTAAGTGGGTAAACAGGAAGGAGATTTAATTAGGACCGTGGAGCGGGGGAGTGGTGATTAGTGGGCAGATCCTCCAATGCCCTGTGTAACATGCAGTTAATTACACAGACTGCAGGGGAATTAATGTCGGGCAATGCTAATGGTTTTTTTGGGGGAAGAATAATTTTATTTACACAACAGAGATGCAAGGATTATTGAAATGAGAAAAATGGAAGCAGCATAGGACTTAGGACTGGACGTTCCTAAACCAGGAGGACTTTGCCATTTCTGGATGCTAGTGACAAAGAGAACCCAGTGACCTCTCAGTCCTGTGTCACCTGCCTGGCATGGAGCTGGGGAGTCCAGATAGTTCATAGGCTCCTGGCCCAGGATCTGCCTGGTTTGCTTTCCCACCAGAGACCAACCACTGCCAGGGTGTTGGGGGTATCTGAAGGGCTATACCCTGCAGGGTACTGGGGAGACATGACTCCCTCTCAGGTATAGTCTATCCAAAGCCCTTGTGGTGGTTAATATAAATTGTCAACTTGCCCAGATTTAGACTCACCCAAGAGAAGGGTCTCTGGGCATGCCTGTTGGAGATTAATATGATTTCTTTGAACTTGGAAGAGCTGACTGCCATGGGTGGCATCATTCCCTAGTAGTCTGCTGTGGGTGGCACCATCCCCTAGTTAGTGGACAGTATAGGAGTGGAGAACTGGAGATGAGCACTTGGATGCATTAACCCATTGTTTTCTTCTGACTGTGGGTATAGTATGATCATCTTCTTCAAACTTCTGCTTGTTTTAGCTTCCCCTCCACTATGGGATATATCCCACAACTATAAGTGAAAACAAACCTTTTCTCCTTTAAGTTGTTTCTGCCAGAGTGTTTTATCACAGCAACAGGGAAAGAAACAAAGACAGTTCTAGAGACACAGACAAGTCTGCTCACTGAAAAGAACCAAATGATATAGGTGGAGGGCAAATCTAGGGTTTATAACAGTAAACAGTAAACACTAGGAGTCTTGCCCCTGTAGTGTGTGGGAACAGGTAGGCCTATAGGGCAGGCAGGCTCTGTGTGCCTCTCTAGTGGGAGCTCAGTTGACTTTGCCCTTTTATGGTAGAGACAGCTGGTTGAAAAGGCCACCACTGTCTTCATCTGTCTTCAGACCTGGCTTCTGCTACAGAGCTGTCCCACTGTCTCCTGATATTTGGGAGGGAGGAATTTTCCCAGCCATGGAGAGTATGTGTGTCCAAAACCAGGGGCTAAAACAGATTCAATCTGAATAGTTTCTCAAATTACAGGTGGTCAGGGTAGGGCAGAGGAGAGAGAGGAGGAAGAAGAGATAGAGAGAGAGAAAGAAAGAGAGAGAGAGATTGAGGGAGAGAGAGAACACAGAAAGGCCTTCACTTACAAAATCTGAGCTGGTATATGCACAGGGGTGTGTTAGGATTATCCAGACTGTAAAGCTTCCATATTCCCTGATAAGGCCCAGTCTTGGAGTGAAGGAAGGACTTGTGGGAAGGGCATGTTGGAGCTGAGGGAGTGGCTGAGAAGTCCTAGAAGAGATGCAAGCTGGGTCTCAGGAAGTCAATACTGGTCCAAACCTGTTCCAGAAAGGCCTTTCTCCAAGATCTGCCAACCTCTGGCTCTTCACTGTGGCTGACAACATCAACTGCCATCTTCTCCCCTTGCTGCTTTCCATTCCTGTCTCTGTGTCTTCTCTCTTCTTCTGGGGCATTTTTCTTCTTGGTAAAGCCCATCCTGGTGAGGCCCAAGTCTCAATTGGTCCTGCTGTCCCAATTGGCCACCCTAATTATCACGTTCAGAATTCATTACCAGGGTCCGCAGAAACCTAAAAACCAGGAACCACTGGATGCAGAGAGCCATGAGGCCTAGAATGGATGTGTAGCATAGCACGTGTGAAAGAAATAGATACCTAGGTGGGCATAGTGTCACATGCCTTTAATCGCAGCACTCTGGAGGCACATCTCTGTGAGTCTGAGGCCAGCCTGGTCTACATAGAGAGCAGGACAATCAGAGCTACATAGTAAAACCCTGTATAGTGGTTTGAATAGGAATGGACCCCATAGACTCATATGTTTGAATGGTTGGCCTGTAGGGAGTGGCACTATTAGGAGGTGTGTCCTTGTTGGAGTAGGTGTGGCTTCAGAGAAAGTGCGTCACTGTGGAGGCAGGCTTGAGGTCTCATATACACTCAAGCTACACCCAATCCCCTGCCTTTGCCTGAGGATCAAGATGTAGAACTCTCAGCTTCTGCCTGCAGCCATGTTTCCTATCATGACAAAAATGGACTAACTCTCTGAAACTGTAAGCCAGATTCAGTTAAATGTCTTTCTTTATAAGAGTTGCTTTGGTAACGGTATCTCTTCACAGCAATAAAACCCTAAGACACTGTGGTGGTTTGAATATGAATCAGAGAGTGGTATTATTAAGAGGTGTGGCCTTGTTGGAGGAAGTATGTCACTGTGATGGGCTTTGAGACCCTCATCCTAATTGCCTGGAAGACAGTTTTCTCCTGCCTGTTTTTGGATCAAGATGTAGAACTCTTGACTCCTTCTCTAGCACCGTGTCTGCTTGGACACTGTCATGCTTCCTGCCATGGTGATACTGGACTGAACCTCTGAACCTGTAAGCCAGCCTCACTTAAATGTTGTCCCTTATAAGTATTTCCTTGGTCACAGTTTCTCCTCTCAGAAATGGAACCCTAACTAAGACAGACACCCTGTCTCGAAAAAAACAAAAAACAAAAAACAACTAACCAATCAACCACCCACCCACCCACCCACCAACCCAACCAACCAACCAACCAACCTCAATCAAAATCATAACCACAACAACCACCACCACAACAAAATCCTCAGCCCAACCAAACCAAACAAAAAAGAAATAGTTACTTGATAAAGGAAAACCCACGGACTCAGTTCTGGTCCCCAAAGGCTCCAAGCTCAACTCTATCCCAGCCCTGCCTGGTCTTGCCTAGGAATTTAGGACCAAGAGTAGAGAAAATCAAGCTTTGGGGGACATAGGCTGCCTCAGAGGACATGATGCTCTCCTCCAGCAACAGGCTCTTTGGTCACAGGAAGCCCCCATGCCCTTGCTGCTCCACTTAGGAGCCTCTGGAAACTCTACAGTTTATAAGGGAGAAGATGTCTTTGGCCCTATCTGCATATGGAACCTTTAGACAGGGTCATTTGACAGCTTGGAGCAAGCAAGGAGGAAGTTAGACCTGGTGGCTATGACCATATCAAGGGGTGTTACTGTGTGACTCAGAGTAAGCCCTCATTCTAAGCCTCAGTTTCCTTTCAGAGGAATGGAAATCATCATTAATCCTCATGTGGGTGCCTCGAGACCTCTTTGGGTGGGGTACCTTTGGCTGCACTGAATGCCCCCACGCTTGGGGTGCAGGCTTCTCTAAAGAACAGACCAGCAATTAGCATGCCTTGTGAGATGGTGTGTAATGACAGCTGATGGCCGCTGGCCGTGAGCTGCTTGTGGCTTTTTAAAAGGTCCTGGTGATCTTGTCTGGCTGCTCATTTACAGTGTCTGTAGAGAAAGCAAATGTCAGCCTCTGCTGGCTTAGGCAGGCTGATCACAAAGCCCTAATTAGCAGTGTCTGAAATAATGAGGTTTTCCTGTGTTCTCATTACATGGAAATTACTTCTGGAAAGCAACTTGGAAGGGCATGGAGGTGTGAGGCAGCCTTTTCTGGAGGGCACTGGTCACTGGACCAGTGGCTAAGCACTTTATCTGGAAGGTCCCCAGTGGAGAAGTCCTGAGCTGAGGGCCAGTTCCCTCTCCTTGGCCCTGGGGAAGACCTCAGTGGGAGGAGACTGAGGGCTGGATACAGGTAAAGGAGGCTTGAGAAGTCCAGGTTTAGGAGATGCTCCCTGACATCTTCTCACCTTGGAGGGTAGTGACAGGAGTCCCCAGTAATGAGAGGAGGGGAGTTAGAGGAACAGCAGCCCCTGCTTGCCTTCCTTAAAATGATGCTCTTTGGCAGACAGCAGGATGTCTTTAAATTTTCATGGGCTCTCCTTGGTGGAGGTCTGTTGTCCACAGCCTAGCTGTGCTGTGTTTACGAGTGCCGCCCCTTGGCAAGCCTGTCTCCTTTAGTCAGGAGATGAGTGATGGCTTTATGTCCAGTGGAGCCCTGCCTCTTGCTGGCTGGGATGCTGTCAGAGTGAATTCACTTTCCAATAATGCATTGTTAACATGACTATTAAATGCCTGGGACTCTTTTTTTGTCTCTAAATGGTGTTTGCCAGTGGCTGTGTGTATATCATCTGAAAGTGAGCTCTTACAGTGTCTGTACGTCTCTAGTCACCACCGAGGCCACGCTAGGTAAGGGCCTGAGTAACTGACGGAGTCCAGGGATCCTTAGCAGGCATGATCTAACCATGGTGGCAAGGAGACTTCCAGTGGTCCTGCTGGGCAACGAGGTCTTAGGCACTGTGAAGCCTAGTGTGTTTGCATCCTGTGGCAGAGGCTGCTATCTCCTTGGCCTGGAACAGTTCTGAGCTGTACACATAGACAGACAGAGAGACAGACAGACAGGCACATACATGGAGCAAGGCTCTTCTCCATAGGAAGTATTTCTAGTCATCCCAGAGGTTCCCAGCCCCATTGGAAGGTCTGTCTCTATAAATCATGGTCAATCACCAAGGTTAAGTGTGCATGTGGACCCCTGCAGTCTGCAGAAGCTGGAATCCATCAGTACACATTGGCTCTTTTGGCATTCAGTGTGTAGTCCCTGAACACAGGAAAACACTCATTAATGGCTGAAAAGAACAGGTGGACAAATGTGAACTGGTGAATTAAAAAGCATAGATCTGCAATGGGGTGTCCATGTCCTTGGAGGAGAGCTGACCGGTAAACACCTGTCAAAGTCCAGGCCACATACTGATTGCCCAGGGCGGTGATCTGCCTTGCTGCTGGGTCACTGATGTCTCTATTGGTCAAGCTGTTTCCTAGCAGTAAGGTCCTGCCCTGGCTTCTCAGTGGGGTGTCCTTGTTCCCATGGAGCCACCTGGGGGTGGGGGGTGGGTGTTGTACTGAGGAAAGCAAGGGGAGCCCCGTTTCCCAGGCTGCTTCCTTGACAGCTCTCTCCTGATCTCTAAGTCCACTGCTTCTTCTCCCCCTGTATTAAAAACGCTTTCTTCTTACTTGATCAGGAGCTTGGGATGGCTTGAGATGGCTTCTGCACATCTTGGAAGAGCCCTGCTCCTGTTTTTTGCAATTTAAGAAGCTTGGCACTGTGGAGTTTTTCCTCCATTGATTCTAGGAAAAAGTGGCCTATGCCCTCCAGAGTGTCAAAATAGTAGCCAGAGCGAGGAAGGCGGTGTGACTTGACCAGGCGTTTGACAGTAGCTTGCACTCAGGAGAAGAATTCTGAAGAATCTGTGTAGCCTTGGCTGATCCACAGTATGGAGCTAACCACAAAAACGATGGTGCTGGCTGGTCCAGGAGGAAGGTGGAGAGGAGATGGTCTAAGGGGCTGTGCCTGCAGAGATGGAAGGTGCTTAGAGAGAGGGGATGGTCTAAGGGGCTGTGCCTGCAGAGATAGAAGGTGGTTAGAAGCTTAAGAAATAGGGAGTCCCTGGGTCTGTTCTAGACAAACACTGTTGAAGGGAGGTGCAGACCCACAGTACCTCTGGGGCTCTGCTCTCCACTGTCTCTTTCAGCCGAGGTTTCTTCTTACTTGAGGGCAGTTTCTAGGAGTAGAGGTCTCATTTACATATATGTCCCGTGTATGGCATGTGCCATGGTACACACATGGAGGTCAGAGGACAGCCTGAAGGACTTGGTTCTCTCCTTCCACAATGTGAGACCCAGAGACTGTCAAGTTTGATGGTAAATGCTTTCATCAGCTGAGCCATCTTGCTGGCCCTTGTTCCTGTCCCTCTATTTTATTTTATTTTATTTTATTTTATTTTATTTTATTTTATTTTATTTTATTTTGTGTATGGGTGTTCTGTCTGCCTGTACATCTGTGCACCAAGTTCATGTCTGGTGCCCATGGAAGCCAGAAAAGAGTTGGATCCTGGGCAGCGGGAGTTATGGACAGCTGTGAGCCACCATGTGGGTGCTGAGAATTGGATCCAGATTCTCTGGAGAACAGTTAGTGATTTTAACCTCTGAGCCATCTCTCCAGCCCCCCTTTTCCTAAAACAACAAAACAAAACAAAACAAAACAAAACAAAACAAAACAAAACAAAACAAAACAGCTTCAGAAGATAGTTGTTGTCAGGGCTGGAGAGATGGGTTCTGAGGGTATACTGCTTTTGTAGAGGAGGACCCAAGTTTGGTTTCAGGCATCGACAATTAATTGTAACTCTGGCTCCAGGGGGTTCAACTCTCTCTTTCGGCTTCCAGTGGCACTTGTACCTACAAGTACATACGCTAGCACGCACACACACACACACACCACATATGCAAGCATGAGTCATGTCTGGACATGTAGTTCAGTGGTTGAACATGTGCTTAGCATGCAGGAAGCCCCGGACTCTGTCCCTAGCACCACAATAAACAAATAAAGGCACCCTGGGATCTTAATCTACTCTCTTTCCAGAGCGTTCAACACGAGGGTCCCTGAACGATGGTGCTTGTTTGTTCTTTTCTGCCTCTCAAGGGACTCCTTTGAGGGCGGATGAGGAAGTTAGCTTCTTACTCCTCAGTAGAGCTGCAGCCTCCACAAGTGACATGCCATCACATTGCCTTTCCTCTGTCCCCATTATTCACAGGGCAGGTGTCTCAGTGGGGTGGACAGGCCCTCCTCCTGAGCTTGTAGACTCAAGGGGTCAAGTCCAGCTTCTCCCTCTAGGGGGAGTGGTTGAGCCTGGGTACTGGGAAAGGAAGGGATATGATGAGGGCCTGCCTGTCTGTGGATCTGAAGGGCTTCCTGGAGGAGGAGCTATCTCAGTGAAGATTGGTAGGCAGATGAATTGGCAGGGTGTTGGTGATGGAAGGGTCAAGGTTATACTGGAGTGGTTTCTTGGGAGACAGAGCAATAGAAACTCACTACAGGTGTTGTCATATGCTCTAGAACACAAGGGCTACTCCATGCTCTATAAAGTACTTTTCACTGTACTCAGACTGGGTGCCCCTGGGACCACTGGATAGTTCTCTCAGAATTTGCTGGAGCATATCTGCCGTGGGCTTGGACTGCTGGTAGGTGGTATTTAGGGCCCCAGGTTTGCTCTGGATGGTGGTGTTGAGTAGCGTCTGGAGCTACGGATGGCATTCGGCATCAGCGGACACTGTCTGGGGTCTGGCCTTAAGTGGTCAGAACCAGGATGCCGTAGGTGTTCCCAACAGCCACTTGGGGTGGGGAGCTTCTTGACTTGCTCAGCAGTCATGTATCAACTGTGCTTATAAGATCTGGGGGCACTGAGGGGTCAGTGAGGGAGCTCAGTGAGTAAAAGCATTTGTCACCAAGCCTAACAACCTGAGCTCAACCCTCAGAAACCCCACTGTGAAGGGAAAGATCCAGGGGAACTAGACACACTGCTAAAGAACTGTAGGGGAGAGTCTTGAAGGCTAGGGCAGGACAAAGCCTCATAGGGTCAAGAAACAGCTTCTCAGGGTGGAGGGAGACTCAACTCCAGCAGACACAGTAGTCAATGTCATGCCAAGGCTTAGGTTGCTGTGGTCGAGTGAGCAAGACATGAGCTCTGGGGGTCCTGGGAGCCTGTGCACCCACAGCCACCTGGAGCCACCCTAGGGCCCTGAGCTCTAGCCTAGGTTCTTCAGTTCTCCCTGAGTCTTTCAGACTCGCATGCCCTTTGATGTCTGTTTTTACGTTAAAAGTTACCGTAGGGTGTAGCTAGCTGGTGTAAGGAGTGTGGCTGTCGTGCTGCCAGCTACTGAGTGTCAGGCTCCACCTATTCTGAGTTCAGCAGTGCTCGAGTCCAGGGAGGTCAGACTAACCAAAGCCTGCTATCAGGTTTTGTGGATGCTCTTCTGCCCTGGACCCAGCAACAGAGGATCTAGACACTGAATTCCTCCTCCTCCCATGCCCCTGCCCCCTTCTATTTTCTTGCAAAACCCAGAGGAGACTGGAATGAAGGAGACCATATTGCTTAATGCAGTTCTCTGAGGCCTCATCTCCTCTCTCAAAGTTCCTCATGATTGCCTCATTTTAAGACGATGTTCCAGTCCTCCACACTGGGCAAAGGGTGCACAGCGCTGCCTCCTCCTCATTGCAAACAGACAGACAGCACCTTGCTTGCCAGGACCCCCTGGTGCTCTGTTTTGCCCATGTGGGGGGCAATTGGTTAGGAGTCACTTCATCTTTTCAAAAGGAACCCAGTAGAGAAGGCAAGGGTGGGTCCAGGGCTGCCTCCCTCCCAAGCCCAGCAGCCCCGACTTCTTGTGCCTGGTGTCAGCTCACTTCAATTAGCAGAAGCTAGCAGTCTGCCCAGGAGGGTCCGGGTGATTAGGTCATTTCTGAGCTCCTTTTTATTACACTCTGATGATGGCTGTGCAGCTAAAGCTAGGGACTATCTCTGGACCTGGAGAACACATCCGCATGGTCAAGAGAGAGTTGTGTGCATATGGCTTTGATGTGGGCACTGCCCACTCCCTTGCCACATGGCTGTAGGCACACACCATGAAGCTGCCCAAGGAAGAGTGCCTCCTTGACTGTGTAGCCTCTGAAGCTGCTTCTGTGCTTCCCAATGGCTGTCTGTCCAGGTGCTGCTTGAAAGGGAGCGGGGCTAGCCCTGAGCTGTAGGGAGCACGGGGAACTTCTTCCTGAAGAGTAGAATGGTTCATGAGCCAGCACTGTGCCAGCATAGCGATGCCACCGTGGTGAAAAAGCTTGCTGGCATGGGTGTTATTTTCTTCCCTTGTACTCACCTTCCAAAGACCTAAAGTTAGCACCTTGGAGCCAGGTGTGGTGGCTCATGCCTTTAATCCCAGCCCTTAGGAGGCAGAGGCAGGCAGGTCTCTGAGTTCTAGGCCAACCTAGTCTACAGAGTGAGTTCTAGGAAAGCCAGGGCTACACAAAAAAATTTTGTCTAGAAAACAAACAAACAAACAAACAAACAGTTAGCATCTTGGTTTGGTTCTTAGAGGTCTGCTTATCCATTTGATGCCTCGCTGGTGATCGTAAAGGAGAGAGTGGAGTCCATGTTTCAGACCCTGTGTAGCTTCCAATGTGGCTGTGGAATTCAGGAGGGACCTGCCCTTGGGAGTGCAGAGGCTGTTTAATTCCAAGGCCTGCACTATACTGTACTGTCTATGGATCTTGGGCAAGGAGGCCCCTCCCCTGAGAGCCTTGGCTGAGGAACCAAGGAGAACTGATTGGTTCTGGACTTGATTAAGCTCTCCCGCAAAGAAAAACTCATCAAACACAAGGTGAGATGTGTGGATGGCTGTGTGTACACAGGAAGAAACTAGAACTTGAGCCTTTGGCCATGGGAACAGAACAGAGTGGGGCATGAGGCAGTAGCACAGGGGACCAACAGCTCACTCAGATAGGGTGACTGGGTTTGGCAGGATCCAGGCCTCATGTTCCAAATCTATCTTCATTCTTTTGAGATAAGTGTGTGACTTAACAATCCAGCACCTTCCATTGTAGGCCTGATCCACCAGTCCCCTACTGCTCACCACTGCTCACTCTTGCAGTGTCTGTCTATCCACCCATCCATCCATCCATCCATCCATCCATCCATCCATCCATC
>NW_021620941.1:5864090-5867896 GCF_004785775.1 Grammomys surdaster
ATCCACCCATCCATCCATCCATCCATCCATCCATCCATCCATCCATCCACATCTATCCATTCATCCACCCAATGATCCACCAACCCATCCGCCCATCCACCCATCCATCCATCCACCTACCCACTCATCCATCCACTCACCCACCCATCCATCATTCATCCACCCACCCACCCACCCATCTATCCATCCATCTATCCATTCATCCATCAATCCATACATGCACCCACCCACCCATCTGCCCACCCACCCATCCATCCATCCCTTTATCAACCCAGTTGTTTATCTACTTATCTACTCATTGACCAGTCTACTCATTCATCTACCCACTCACCTCTCCATTCACTTATGTATCTACCAATCCATTTACCTAAAGATCTACTCACCCATCTAGTCCTTGACCCTTCTAGCCATTAATTCATAACCTATTCATCTACCTACTCATTCATCTATCATCTATCCATCCATCTACTCATCTACTTAACCATTCATGTATCCACCAATCCATGTATGATCCATTCATGCACCCATCTGTCCATCTGTTCATTAATCTGTAACCCATCTACTTACCCATCCATCCATCCATCCATCCATCCATCCATCCATCCACTTATCCATCTATCCATCCATCCGCCAAACTATTCACCTATTCATATACAATCTATCCTTTCATTTATACAGTTGTCCATCTATCTATTTATTAATCACCATCACCCATTCATCCACCCATGAATGAATGGGGTCACTTATTCACTTGCTCACTCCTCTAACACTAGTTAAAAAAAACAAAAACATTTTTGCCAATAGATAAGGAGGCCAACACAACCCGAGAGGTCTCAGGGTGAGAGGCAGAGTTAGAGCACCTCATGGATCCAGTTGACATTGATAAAGACTCAGATGATCCATTGAGCACTCTGAGCGAGTACCTCAGTTTACTCACTTGAAAACTAGGAACAGCAAACAGTGACAACCCCACTCGCTTCTCTGAGGCATCAGTACATTTGTGAGTGTGACGAGGTCACACTCACAGGGATGTGACTGTCATCACTGCTCTTGTTATGTGGTCCATGATAGGATGCTGTGGAGCTGTGGGAGGGGCAATGAGAGGCTGGGAGAGTGGGAGGCCTCTTTTAGCCAGGGATATCAGACAGACCAGGGTTGAGGCAGTGGAATCAGGAGGTGCAGGTGGGGCTGGGAAGGCTGGCTTGGAAACAGGCACTTAGAGCTGGACCAGTGAGAGGAAGAACACCGGTCAGGTATGATGCCACACCTGCCAGCAGTATGATGTGCTACAGAGCTCACCTAGGACTCACAGGCTACTCCTCAGATGCTCATCTGGACTCTGTGGGTCTGGTCCTCAGCATGGTGAGCGAAGCCAAGGCTCAATGGAAGAACACCCTGCTGTTTTGTCAGTTGTAACTTGAAAGGGTTCTCTCCCTCCCCAAGCTTAGTGGTTGTAGGGCTCACTGGGCCAGACTGCACTGACTCCTGCCATGCCTGCTGCCTACTCTAAGGAGACTAGCAGATACTTCTCCTCATGTTCTCCTCCACCGATGGCACAGGCTATCCATGTTTTTTCACCATCTTCAAGCCCCCTAGTGGCCCTGGAGGGTGATTTGGTAGGTTGGGCATGGTCCCAGACAGCTCTGCCTTTCTTTTTGACATGGATGGCAATGGTGCTCACTAACTGAGAGCCCCAGAATTATCCATATGGTCTCCGGCAGCCTTTGGTGACACAGATAGAGACAATGTCCTTGGGTGTGGATGGTGTAGGTAGGGTATCTGTGGCATGGAGCTGGAAGGACAGCATTTCTTTTACGAGTGTGTCACTTCATGACATCACTCTGACATCCTGGAACTTGTGGTACTGTCCCCATTTTAAGATGTAAAAACAGCCTCAGAGATATATAATAGATGGAAGAACACAGCTGGGAACAGGTAGGGCCAAGATCAAACCCAGGTTCCAGGAAGAGACAAGCCCATCCTTGTGTCCTATTTCCCCACGGAGAGTGATGTACAGTCTTGGGCCCACTGGAAATAAACACTACAGACTGGAGGGCCCAAAGAGATAGGAGGGAATTCCCTTCTGGTTCTGAAGGCCAGAGGTCCAAAACTAAGCTCTGGGCTGAGCAGTGTGCCCTCCAAGAGCCCTGGAGAGGACGTTCCTTCTGTATGTACAGCTCCTGGGCCAGGGACACCTGGCCTGAGACATCATCTAACTCCTCCTCATCCTCAGTGTCTCTTGTCTTGCCCCCTCTGATCTCTGCTCTCTCCCCTCCTCCCTTCCTTCCCTTCTCCCCTATTTTCTCTTCTATTCTCTCCCTCCCTGAGCCACAGGCTTTGAGATTCTTGGTCACATCTGCACAGACTTATTCCAAGTAAGCATTCCAGTCTTAGGTTCTGGAGGGTCAGTATGGAGACATACTTTTTGGGGGGCACTATTGGACCCACAACATCTGGCAACAAGTGGGACATGCTCTCTGCAAAATAAACCTCACTTGGGACTCTCCTGCTCATGTCCCAAGGACAACCATCCCGCATAGTCCCATAGCAGCCTCCATGGTGGGCCTATGGGTGCACAACCCTCCAACTTTATTTGACTTGGTCATGGTTGCTTCCTTGTGGTTCTTGTCCCTGTCCCTGTGCATGGGTGCTCATCTCTGTCTTCTACAGGCTTGTCTCCAGAGCACAACCCAGCACATGGTTGGGTTAAACCGAAGCCAGGAAGGAAGGAAGGCCAAGGTCAACAAGCCTGGCCCCACTGCCTCAGTGGTGCAAGGGCTTTCCGGAACAACGGCCCCATACCTGCTGTGGCAGCCCCACTAGGCAGCTGCATGGTCAATCTGCTCTCTTCTCTGCTTGTCCTCTTTCTGCCTGTCAGTATGGCCATAGATTACTGAGCAAACAGTGAACACCCCAACCCTCCTGAGTCTGGAAATTTCAACAGCATTTCTGTCATAGCTGATGGGCAGCAGATACCTCTGATGGCTTCTGGGGAAAAGTAAGTAATTTGGAATAGAGAAATAACTATTGATCGAGGCAAGGAGTTACTGCACTGTCTGTCTCTGGTTCTTGATTTCTGTCTGAAGCAACCCCTACCCTCATGTGGAGGCTCCTGGGAGCTTCTTGATTAGCAGACATTTCTCAGCTGTGAATCCGCAGAGTTTGTGCCAATTCTGCTTTCCAGCTACAGAAACAAGGTCAGGTGGGCTCATGCCGCCTTGCTCACTGCCTAGATCTTAGGTCTTTCAGCCTCTTCTGGAGGAAAGTGACTGATAAACACAGAGACTGTGACCGTCATGGCTGACAGAAAAGGTTGGACACACATCTAAATGTGCAGACTACAAACTGTTGAGGGAAACCTACTTGTGGTGGGTAGACACCTATTGCTTGGGTCAGAGCATGTTCGTGGATCTGTCGTCTTACATCACCCAGGCTGCTCTGGAGCTCAGTGGTGATGGGCCTGGGGGAGAAGCTTGTTTTCTGACCAACTGGGGTGGCTCCCAGCAAAAGAGTTAACACAACATAGAGTGGAAAACACTTTTAAAGATGCAATGTGCTGGCCCAGCAGGAGGGGCTGTGAAGAAGAACTACTGATAAAGTACTTGTGGTCTGTCCACGCGTTCTGAGAATTCCTTCCCTGGGGAGACTACTTCTGTCTAACCCCTCCTTTAAGGTCTCACTGGCACACCAAGGCATGATACCGCCGAAGTTCATCCTGGGGAGCCAATTGGTTTGTTGAGCTTGCTCACCATAGGTGAGGGGTTACTGCAGGAGTGTGGTGGGCTTGCTCACCATAGGTGAGGGTT
>NW_021620941.1:5867906-5911896 GCF_004785775.1 Grammomys surdaster
TGTGGTGGGCTTGCTCACCATAGGTGAGGGTTACTGCAGGAGTGTGGGTGATTCTGAAGCAGCTACACTGGACTCTTCACCCAGCATGAAGGATGTGTCCCCATAGCCACATGGAGGAGGCCCCTCTTCAACTAACCTTTCCACTTTATACACTTGGGCACAGTGGTTCTCAGCCTTCTCAATGCTGTCACCCTTAACATATGCAATCCCTGTGAAAGGGTCATTTGACCCCCAAGGGGTCTCAACTCATAGGTGGAGAACCCCTCATCTAGCACTTCCCAACCATCCAGACCATGCGTAGCTAGGGTAGAGTTGCATACAAATGTCTGGGGGGAACTGCTGGATCTCAAGTGAGGGTTTAGTGACCTCACTACCCCTCCTGTGAGGGGATGGTAGTCTAAAGGCTTGATAATGATGGACATTTGCACGGAGGCCCGCTGATCTGATGAGGGTGTCAAAGGGCCACACTCTACAATGTTATGGATGCCTCTAGGGGGTGAGGGTGGCTCAGTCTTTCAACTGCACCAGGGGAGAGTGGTGCTCTAATGGTGATCTAAGGTCTGGAGTCCCTCTACCCAAACTGGCTTTCTCTGTTCTCATGGGCCTCGGCTCCACAGGCCTGCCTGAGCACTGGGCCGTTTCCTGAGACTGTGACCATTATCACCAAAGACAGGCTGGATGCTTCGATGCTTTGAGACTTCAATTCAAAAGTCTCCTTTCCAGGAATCCCTTTCCAGGGACTCCAGGTCAGCATGTGACCCCTGTTCCCTTCTAGGCCTGCCCAGGCCTCTCCCAGTTGCCACACAGGCTTGTCCGCCACCTGGGCCTGCCTGTTCTGAGGTGGTGGGGAGGACTTCGGACAGCCGTTTCCTTGCCTCTCTGGTGGGAAGGAGTGCTGAGACTTGGCTCTTTTGCCATCTGGAAGCCTGTGGCCCATAAAGGGAAGCTCTGGACCTCTGCCATGGGAGGACTTGGTCCATTTGCTCTGAACGTTGGACCTTCATGGACACCTTGGAACCCAGATTCTGGATTGACATCTTGGTGCCCTGGTCGTGCCTTAGCTGGGCCAGGACAGTTGCCACCCTGAGCCACAGACCTCCTTTGTAAAGGAGAACACGCTTGTAAAGTGTGTGTCATGTTTTCACCATTACCATGGTCACTGTCACTTCACAGCCTATGCACCCAGCCTGGGGGTGTCTGGGCCTCATTTTTAGGCTTACCACCACCTCCCCAGGCTGGTCCAGCACAGGGAGGCGGGGAATGGGGGATACTGGCTGGGCTGGGGTGTTGCTGCCTCCCTTTGCTTGAGCCTTGAGCGTTCACAGGGATCTGTGCCAGGCTCGGAGCACTTCTTGCTGCTCAGAAGGAAACAGATGGGGCTGTCAGCTCTGCTTACGCCGTCTTCCCAAACTCAGTCAAGCATGCTCAGAACAGGGAGAGGCTCCTCTGAGCAGCTGGTGGCATTCAGGGCCAGTATCCCTCGGGGTGTGTGATGCTGATTAGCAGGAAATAATGAGAAAGCCAAGGGAGCGAGCCCTCAGGCAACCTCCTGGCCGCTGCGTCCCTAAGAGACTGTGAGATGAGCATCCAAGGCAGCTTCCATCCCGTCCTCAGCAGCCTCGTCCTCCAGCCACAGCTTAAGGAGCTGGGGCATCTAGGGAACGTTTTGATTACATCTTTTGTAGGAAGAAGGCTCTGAGAGGACCATCCTCTTCCTGTGATGGCACTAGGGGAGACTTCTGGTTTGTGCTGGGGTTAAGGAGACACACTGTTTTCCTCAAAACAAACAAACAAACAAACAAACAAACAAAAGCCAACAAATGAAAACCCACCTGGGATTAAAGGTGTATACTAGTGCACCTAACAAAAACATAGCTTTTGGTTAAACAAATAATTCAGGCCATATTAGAAAAACCAGAGAATCCTCAGACCTGAGAAGAGAGGAGAAATATTTGCTATCCCTGAATTGGGAAGTGACTGTCAGTGATAAGTTACTGACCACTCCACATATACAAGACATGTGTCCCTGTATAACAGACATCCTTTCTGTGGGTGACCTATGCAAGACATGTGTCCCTGTGTAACAGATATCCTTTCTGTGGGTGACCCTAATTTCATTGAACAGTGTATTGTGAGCACTTGGATAAGTCAGCAAATGCACCTCTAGTCCAGCGTTATATGTCACTGTCTAGAGTGTTCTGTTGCACCTAGACAACAGGATTTATTCAGACTTCTTTTGTTGGACAACTGAAGTGTGTGTTTGTGTGTTCATACAGAGGTCAGAGGACAACTTGTAGGAATCAGTTCTCTTTTACCATGTGGGTCTCAAAGATGGAACTCAAGTTGTCAGGCTTGGGGTCAAGTGCCTTTACCTGCTGAGCAGTCTAGGCAGTCCTAGTCTGTGTATTTTTTAAGACATCCAATATATGTCACCACACAGGATACCCCATAGGCCTCTCTACTCTCACACAAACTGAGAGGTTGTGGCCACTTTGCTAGGTTAAATGAGCCTTTAGTGGTGTTGGGACAGTGTTCTTGTCTCTGCGTGGCCTCTGTGTTGGAAAGGATGGAGTAATACTGCAGGCGCCTCAGCTGGAGCCCCTGGAGGGAGATGATGATGGCCAGGCTGTCAGGACAGTCATTAAAGAATCTTCAAACCAGAGGAATTTTAATTTATCTTAACAGAAAAAAGCAACAGCACTGAGCCTCTTTAAAAATTGTTGTCAGACAAAACTGATGTCAATCTTATAAAATCTAACACACAATACAGGGCTGACACATTTACAAAGGTGTGGTTGCTATAGCAATGTGAAAGAGACTGTTAACATTTATCATGTGAGAAGGAGGACCCGGAATCTGGCTGCTCTTCCTAGGGGACCCTTGTGTCTAGCTGGCTCAAGGATGCTGGCATTGCCTTCCATAGGCTTAGAGTATCCTCATCTCTTAGTCCTCCGTCTCCCTCTGCCTGTCTCTCTGGGTCAACATCACCAAAGCCAGCCTTCCTCTTGACTAGGGGCCCTGATTTGTCCTGCACAGCTCAGCTCCAGCCTCCTGATTGCTGCTCAGACCTGGCACTCTATTCTGGGTTCTACTGAAGACTTAAGTGCTAAGACTCAAACCTCAGCTCCAGCTCCCACACAGGCTCTGAACTGATTTCCACACATCCTTTCCACCTTGTCCCAGGCAGGAAGCAAGGCCTGAAAAAAGGCAGTAGCATCTCCAGCCTTCGATGCAGGTCTCGGCTGAGTTCATCCTCCTAGGTCACCATCACCTTGAGAAAAACAGGGCCTGATCTCCATGGACTCCAGGCTCCATACAAAGGAGCTGCAAAACTGGGGAGAAAAATCTGTGGTGGAATATCAGAGCCATCCAAGGACACCCTGGGCTAGAGGGGACACTCAGACAAGTTCAGGGACAAGGAGAAGAGGCAAGTGGTCCAGGGATATTTTTGAGGTGTAGAGGGCTTTGTTTCAAGGTGTGGAACATGAGCATCAACACAAAGGTAGCCTTGAAGCTCCCCAGCAAGCTTGAGACATCACACAAGTGAGACCCCAGAAGCAGGGCCCTAACTCTCTTCACACAGGAATTTCTTTCTTGAAATTCAGCGTGAAAAAGGTCACACATGTCACCAAACACCACTCCTGCCCCCATAGTACACAACACACCACTCTGACTGAGCTGGCCCTTGGGTGAGATGCTCTGATTCTGAGGCTCTGTCCTTGTCCCTGGAGAAGGTCCCCACCTGATATTTGGTCACACAGGAAGAGGTCTGGAGCAACCTCTGCCTTCCAGTCCAGGCTCTGGTACCATTAATATTTCATGTCCAAAGACAGCATTGACATTTTGCTGGATGGCTTCAATTAGCTAAGAGCCTCCTTCTCAGGCTAATAACCAGCCTGCTTACCCTAATGGTTTATTAATCTACTTCGCAGCATGAAGGCAGCCGGCACATACAGATACCGCCTGCTGCTGCCTTGATTGGGTAGAAATGACTCAGGCCTACAATTGTGTTCATTAAAGGGGTTGAGTCCTTGTAGGCTCAGGAATAGAGAGTGGGGAGGAGGCTTCTAGTTCCAGTTCCCAGGATGCCTAGAACCTTCTGTTGAGAGCATAGGCCCCTGAGGGCCATGGGATGATGTTTGAGATGTTACCTCTTGATATTTCCTGGAGGTGGCAGAGGCATTATTGCAAGTTTCAAAATAAATTTTTAAATGGGATTTTGATGTGGAGTTAGGCATAAGGCAGATGATGGATGGTAGGTTATTGAAAGGGGGTGTTTAAAAAAATTTTTTTTGTAGAGTTTTTTTTTTTTTTGGCATGGTCATCTTTGTATTCTGTAGCCTTCCATCTGGGCCTTCCATCTGGGCCAGCCACAGAGAGATTTGCCAAAGGTTATGAGTTTGCCTAGTGCGACAGGACAAGCTGACAGGGCCCACTGGCCTACAACAGTTGTGATTTTTATATAGTGGGGTATACAGAGTTGGGAATTGATGCTGGGTATGTGTAAGAGTATCTTTTATTTATCTGATGTAATTGTTGTCTCTGAAGCTTAGTGTCTAAGTCTGCTAACCAGGCCTAGTCCTGGAAGTTTCTAGCCTCTGCACAATCTTATCTAGGCCTAGTATGTTTGTAGCCTCTGAGACTTGCTGTTGAATAAACTCACCCCTTCCTAGTTCTTTCTGATCTCTGGCTGTCTGGTCAACTCCATTGTTCTGGCTCAAACTCATCTTCAAGCTGACTGGTTCAATCTGGTGTCTCTCAGCTTCTCCTGAATTGCTCTTCTTGGCTTCATACTAACATTGGCAATCTGCCCCAATCTTCTGGTTCCTTCTCATTCTCTGGCTCATTCTGTCTTTACCTATGTCTAGCTTGTTTTCTCTACAATTTGTCCCAGTAAAACTGCCTCTCCTTCTCCCTCCCTGTACTATTCTCTCTTAAGTGGCCTTTCTTCTCATGAGAGTTGGGCATATCCTATTCTGTCAAATCTTTCTCTGATTCTTCACTTTGTTTGCCTCTCAATTAGACATCACTTTCAAACACAAGTTCTTCCTTCTACAAACTAACTTTACCTTCATAGTTTGGGATTAAAGGTGTGTACTAGGGGTGTGTCTGTATTCCTTCCAGAGGGACTTAAGGTGTGTGTAAAGGCTGAGCCATACTACAAGTAGAAACAGGTTTTTCCAGTAAACAACAGGATCTTGGGGTTCATAGTGTGATCAAATATTCTGCAACAGGAATGGTAAGGGAAGAAGTCAGAGATGTTAGAAGAGCTGGCCTCAGCGGGTGATTGACAACCTGCTGCTTTGTGTCCCATGAGTGTGGGTTCTGAACATTGATTTTCTGAGGGCCACTCCCAGCAGGTGTCCTCAGCGTCACATTCCTATGCCACTACTGTCATAGGGACTCTCTGCCAAGGAGAGTATTTTGTAAATTCGGGGTAATTTCACTATTCAGCACCCTTTTGTGGCCTCTCCTGTCCCAGGATCCAAGCCAGAGGCCAGATTGCCCTTGATGGCTATGTTTTCCTAGCTCCCACCCTGTGACATCTCCTTCTCTTCCTTTGGGACAGTACAGGTCACTTTGTAGAATGTCTCTCCCTTTGGGGATACAAAGTGTTTTTTTCTTTCTCTTGGTGTATATGTGCAGGTCAAGCTTGGGTGTTACTCCTCAGGTACTTCCTTTTTTCTTTTTCTTTTTTGCCTTCCTTTCTCCCTCCTGTTCCAGCCCTACTTGCTTCGCCCCCACTCGATCCGGTCCCGCTCTCTCCTGCCCAAAGTTCACTGTAGCTGTCTTCAGAATCTCTATATGAGGGCATCAGATCTTATTACGAATGGTTGTGAGCCACCATGTGGTTGCTGGGATTTGAACTCATGACCTCCTGAAGAACAGTTGGTGCTTTTAAGTGCTGAGCCATCTCACCAGCCCCTCAGGTACTTTCTACCTTGTTCTGACTTCTGTGTAAGAGTGGAGGCCAGAAAGAGGTGGTACCAAATCCCCAAGAACTGAAATTACAGATGATTGCTAGCTGCCGTGTGGTGCTTGAAACTGAGCACTAGTCTTTTGCAGGAACAGCAAGTGCTCTTAACTACTGAGCCATCTCTCTAGCCTCTTCTGCCTTGTTTTTTGAGGCAAGGTGTTTCACTGGGAATCAGGGCTCACAGATTAAGCAAGACTTGACCAGTGAGCCAAAGAGATCAGCCTGTTTGTGGCTCCCCAGTACTGAGATTACAAGCACATGCCGCTAAAATAGCTCATTTTCCCCTTAAATCTTTATTTTATGTGTGTTGGTATTTTGCCTGCATGTATGTCAGTGTACCACATGCACAACTGATGCCTATGGAGGTCAGAAGAGGGTGCCAGGTCCTCTAGAACTGCAGTTACAGGTGGTTGTGAGTTACCTTGTGGATGCTGGGAATCAAATCTGGGTCCTCTGGAAGAGCCATCAGTGCTGTTAACCACTGAGCCATCTCTCCAGCTTTTGCACGGGTTTTGGGTCTCAAACTTGGCAAGCACTTTACTGTCTGAACTATTTTCCCAGTCCCAGGCACTTTTCATAATTAGACTGAGTGGAAAGGCTTTGAGGAGTGAGGAGTGCTTCCGAGAGAAGCCTTTGGAAGTTCATGATGAGGGCAAACTTAGAGAAGTTAACCTTGGTGGTTGACCACAACCGGTGCCTAGCCTACCGAGCCTCTTTTCTACAAAGTTACTATTTTGCCTTTGGAATTAGTAAATATCTCGAGGGAGATACTTTGTGACTATGCAAATATATTGTTTCTCCTCAAGCTTTCACTCATTAATTCAGGCCTCCTCCGTGGCTGTCGCTGGCAGCAATGACTTCTGTGGCATTCTAATGGCGACATTTATTCCCCTCAATCTGTCTGCATTCATTAATTAGGATTCTTCTCAAAGATATCCCCTCTCTCCCATTTAATGATTTGTTCACTTATTTATATAGTGCGGGCTCATGGACGTTTATGTGGTATTTATTACTGCCTCTTGCTTTGACCATGGGAACTCTTTAGGTTGGCCCTCATGCCTTTGACACAATACCTGCATCTCGAGCCTTTCACACTTCCGGATACAGCTTTGGCTGTGTACTGCCAGCGTTTCCCTACAGGGACATGCTTCTCCAAGAGACAGGCTTACCTGAGCCTGTCTTCTTCTTGGCTGTGTCGTGTGACAGGACTAAGACTCTGTTGTTCAGGAGGATGGAAGCATTTAGGAGTGGCAGGGTAGCAGTCTAAGCTTGTCTCTGAATGGTCTTGGATATAATGAAAGACACAAAGATCGTCCCTTGGAGGTTACAAGAATTCTTCAATGTCAGAGAGGATGTGCTGGGCTTGGGGCTGGGTCACCCCAGCCTCAATAGCAAAGGGAGGAGTTGCAGGGTGCAGAGCGGGGCTTAGAACAGGGTTCAAGGAGCTGCTGCATCCTCAGCCCGGGATATGGCTTTGGCACTTCTTCCTGTCTGTGGAGCTTCCTATCCTCCAGCTGCCTTAAAGTTGGGGAACCATTGGCAGGAGCCCATAGCCTAGGTACCTGTTATTAGAGGTGTCTACCTCATACCCAGTGCATGAATCCAGGGGTTATAAGTGTGAAATCTGGGCAAGGTGAGTGGCAACCTGGATGAGGCCCTAGGATGAATTCTCTGGATATATAGGACAAGTGTGGTGGCTCTTGCTTGACCTCAATGACTTCTGAGATCTGTCTTCTTGCTTCTGCTCCTACACAGTGTTGTCATAGCCCTGTGCACCTCACTGAGAGACCCAGAGCCAGCAGCATCAGTGACTAAGAGATATGCTAGAGATGAATGTCTTACTGAGTTAGGACCTGGATGGACCCAGCACCTGCCATGCTGAACTAGCTCCTCTGAGCATCCACCACTCTGCTGCTATGCTCCAACAAAAATCAGGTAACTCATGGGTTCTAACTCCCTGTGGACTCCCTGGCAGGAAGGCAGCAGGGGCGTTTGCTAGAGCTTATGGAGTTGGGAGTGTGTGGCATCTGCTCAGGGGCTGGCAAATATTCCTGTGAGTGGCAAATGAATCTATGCATTCCTGCCTCCCCAGAGACATAGTCAATGGTGAAGCTACCTCTGCTTTGTGTACCTCAGGGCCTCTTGGGAGTTCCCCTACCCTTGGGCTCCAAGGCAGGAAGGGCTGAGATTTTGGGGTATCCTCTTCCCCTGCAAAGAGCTAGTGCCCCCCCCTCTGCCCCTCTGCCAGCTTTCACCCGTATGTCGCAGGATGATGGGTTTAGAGCTGAGTTCTGTCTCCCCACAAAGCCTGCAGAGACAGCCCCACACTGCCTTCTTGGTGTTGCAGGCATTTAAATTGCCATTTTATTTAAATTTATGTCCAGAGATACAGGCGGAGAAAGGGCCATTTCAAAGTCAGTTTCTGCTTTATGGCTTTATGGGGATTGTGGCCGGCAGCTGTTGGAGATATCTTCTGCTCCCGCATGGCAGAGGCACACGTGGGCACATGACTGACTATTCCAAGAAGGGGTTTGTCTCTTTCCCAGCTAGGAACTCTTGCTTAGTACCACAATGCTAGGCTGAGCCCTGACCTTCCTCACAGGTTAAGTCTTGGCTTGGATTCAGGTTGCACCTAGAACAGTCCTGACCTGGGCCACTGTCGCTCACAAGGACGTAAGGCTCATTTGGACTCTTATAGTCTTAAAGCATCATTGGACAGATCTGCCCAATATGTAAAAAAACACACCATGGCTCTGGGCAGCTGGTCTTCACAGCTGGAGGAACTTCTGTCTACCTGCCCTGAGGTGATGGAGTAGAGATAGAAGGCTTCTCCTAACATCCTCATCAGAGAGCAACACCTTCAGCCCAGAGCATCCCAGTGTGGCTCCTGGAGCCCCAAACAGCCCAGCTTCTATCTGTGACCTCAGCTAAGATTCTCACATGGGGCTGGGATACTCAGGGCTTGGTATGTGGTTGGTAGGCTGGCTGAAACCCTGTGTGGAAAGGCATTTTGCAAAGCATGTCACTGGGGCTCCTAAGGTGGGGAGCCCACACTGGGAGCTGTTGGGCAGGACTACCCTCTAAGCCAAGCAGCTGCCATCTTCATGGGGTAAGCTGTGCTGGTCTGCAGAAGGTCCCAGCTAGCCTTGTTGATTTTCATCTGCATATCCAGTTACTCTTTCCAACAAGCTCCATGCAATTCTGCACTTGGCCTTGTGGCCTCAGAGTCTGGAAAGGGGGTATAGCATATAAACTGGGGGAGACTGTGGGAAGTGGGCTCCTTCTATGGGCCTATGGGAAGCCATCATCCACACTAGGTGAAGACTGTCTAGCATGTCTGCTAGGGAAGATCACCCAAGCTCCTGCCAGTGACCCACACCCTTGCTTTGTAGTAAGTCCTATGGACTCATTCACTCCCCATGAGAAACTTTGGTAGACTTGAACTTTGGTTTGTTACTGGGACCTTAGAAGGAGAAGGAATTGTCTGGGGACAAAGTTAGAAAGAGAAGGAATTGTCAGGGGACAAAGTGGTAGGATGCGGCCAGGATCTGTGCAGGTGGTCACATGTTGGAGCTTAGCAGGCTATGGTCATCCCAGCAAAAGGAATAGAGATTTGAGGAGGTCCACTTTACAGTCACTGTCTTAAACTGATCACGCCTAGGGAAGATTTATCATTGGTTTTTATGGTCTCCATAGATATCCAGTTTTTTCCTTTAGTTGTTGACGGGCATATGGAGTGTTTCCTTAGAGCATGGCCACAAAAAGCAGAGATTTTAGGACAAGAAGCAGGGGATGAAAAAATGAATCAATAAAGGAGACTGCTTGAGGTTGTGAAGAGCAAGATGGTGACAGCAAGAGGCTCGCTCACCTGCTCAGCGGACACTTTTCCAGGGTTGGGTCCTGAGTGCCTTGTCATGTGTGATGCTACAGTCAAGACCCAAGCAGCAAGATGTTGCCCGGAGGGAATGTTCCAGGCACAGAGAAGAAAGATTGGCTGAAGGGAACCATGGCCACCCCTCTCTTACTTGTTCCCTCTTATATGAGCAAGTAAGAGTATCAGAGACTAAGGAGGCCTGTCCTGGAGGCCTAGGCTGGCAGCAAAACCAGTGATAACCTCCTGGGAGCAGCCAGCACACCCTGACACAGCACAGGAGTCCAGCACTCCTTATGTCTGCTTTGAATCTCCCACCCCAGACCTTTCTCCACTCTTGCTCATCCAAGAAAAGTGGAGACTCTTCTTGGGCTGGTCATCTGGGAGTCTGGTCCCTTGGGAGCATGGCGTGTGCTTGTTTATTCAGGAGGATCCCTGCAGTGCTAGGGTATGCTTATAGTGGGATGGTAAGCCCAACTCTCCCAAACCTCTGTTCCAAGAGCATTGGACTGGTGGCCATGTCGGGAGCCCTCTTGAGGGAGGGGATTGTGTTGAGGTCTTGAGGGTGAGATGGGTGGGCCCCATAGTGGGGGCAGGGTGAGTTGCACTTGATGAGTTACAAACACAGGGAACAGAAGCCCCAGGGGCTGTGGCAGTGGGAGCCTGGAACAGGTAGGAAGCCAGGCTAGGTGCATGTGTGCATGCGTGTGTGTGTGTTTGCATGTGTGTGTATGTGTACATGTGTATGTTTGTGTTGGGGTGTGGCTGGCTGTGTCCACAAGAGGATGGGCACATGCTGGGGACTTCCAGCAAGTCTGTGAGGTGACAAAATACACAGAGAGGTGGGAGTGGGGAGAAGCAGAGCACCAGGTGAAGGCTGGCGTAAATGGTGGAGGGAGAGACCCGATGAGCTCAGACTGGGCACCTGAGGAGCCAGAGTGGGTCCAGGACTGGGAGGAGAATTGGGACCTGGGGTTGAGAAGCCTTATGTCACTCTGTAGAGATAGCACTGACGGGGGCTGGAGCCAGGCAAGGTGGCCATATGAGGAGGTGGGGCCAGAGGGTGGCAGGATCAGCAGACACATTGTCCAAGCTCTGACAGGCACTGCTTCTAGAAGGGAGTGGCTGGCAGCTATCTTGGGCTGCAGAGGCGGGGAGAGATGCATTTCAGGCTGTGGTGGTCCCAGGGAGCTGCGGGTGGAAACGCTTTGGGTCTGGGCGCCAGATTGGAGTGGGCTGGGGAGCCTGTGGGAGGTGAGAATCGGAGACAGTGGGTGCCACCAGTGCTTCCAGACTCTCTTTCCTCCCCCACCTCTTTTGGTCAGTCTACTGTTTTATTTACACAACCAGTACAGAGAGTGTTCTAGAAAGCCAGCTTAAATGCACATAAGGAGCAATTAAGTTTGTAGGCCGCTAAGTCCACGGACGCACACTGCAGGGAACCCCCAAACCCAGGGCAGTGGCCTCTAAACTCAAGTGACTATAGGGAGTTGTCCCACTCTAGACCTAGCAGGACCATCTGAGACCACTCAACAAGGGCACCTGCTCCTAAATGCACAAGCTGTGAATGGGAGCGTGTGTGTGTGTGTGTGTGTGTGTGTGTGGCCATCCTAGAGAGAGAGAAGTGGTGGAGGGTGGGTGTGAGGTGCAGATAATTATCTTTAGGGCAGAAATATGACAGTGTTTCAAATCTGGTGGGAAGGGTTTTGTTGAGCAGGAGGTATTGGAGGAGAGGCCAAGCTGGGTGCCAGTCTCTGAAGGAGACAGTATCTGCTTCCTTCACAGGTCTGAATGTCTATGTAGCTCCGACTCCACAGACACCTTGATATCCAGCTCAGGGCAAGTTTACTCACACAGAACTTAGCTTTGCAGTGTCTAAGTCAGCTAGATTTGCAGGTCTGATGGTGATCTGGGGGTTCCTTCTGCTCCAGAGCGTGATAGGACTTTGGGTAGAGTAATAAGTAGTGGACATTTTGGTTCTCATGAGTATAAACAGCCCCCCATCTGGAGCTGCCCAGGCATTAATATGTAAACACACACATATATATTTGTACTTAGGCACAACATATACCTACTGTGCGTACATGTTCATCTATGCAGGAACCTTACACACATGTACACCTACCACTCATACATGCACATCTACCAAACACACCAAATGACACATGCAAATATCAACATTGATCAAATATATGTTCACACTTACCTCACACACACACATATGCATACCCACCAAGCTTATAGGCATACACACAAGGCATGCAAACACAGCCACCAAATGTACCCATACACACATAAACATACCCATCAGGCACACAAGCATACGTATCTCATACATGCATATCCACAGACATGCACACTCACATGCACACCCATCAGGTAACCCTATATACATGCACACTCATCAGGTACCCTTATACACATGCACACCCACAGTGCATATACTCAGACTCACTAAGCACACAGGCATATGTAACTTTAATTTTTTAAAACCTATTTTTTTTTTTTTGGTTTTTTGAGACAGGGTTTCTCTGTGTAGCCCTGGCTGTCCTGGAACTCACTCTGTAGACCAGGCTGGCCTCGAACTCAGAAATCCACCTGCCTCTGCCTCCCAAGTGCTGGGATTAAAGGCGTGCACCACCACCGCCCGGCTTAAAACCTATTTTTAATGATGGTTCTTAAATGCTTTAACCTCCCTTGTAGGCCACCACCCACCAGAGGTGTGGAAAAGAAAGGATACGGGAAGTGGACCTGTTTAGAACTCTTGTCTATATTATCTGGGAATTGGCAGTTTAGTTCACTGTTCAGCAGTGGCAGCTTGATCCACTTGCAAACACTTCACGGATACACCAGCAGTCCAGTTTGGTAGAGTTGGGATAACAACAGTGGTGACAGGGCCTAGCAGAGACAGTCAGGCCTCAGCCTCGGCCGAGAAGCAGGAGGGACCAACAGGAACACCGGGAGAAGTTCCAGGTTGTGCTTCTCTAAAGGAAGTAAAGATCAGCGAAGATGTGAGACCCACAAGTGTTGCACAGCTAGCTGTGCCAGCAAGCCAAGCTCTGTCTCCATTACTCCATGGAGTCCAATTTATACCCTTCAAGTATCACGTGTTCTCCACGTGCCTTGCCTCAGCATGCGCATCCAGTCAGCCAGAGTCTGCGGGGTCCCGACAAATGCAGCTCAACTACACAATGTAAGCTGGACCGATACCTGTGTGTTGTTAGCACAGAATCCTCCATCGAGGGTCCTTTCACATGTTTGCTATAACAGAACATCCTCTCCCCTGTGTCTGCTTCAGCTGAACACTCCTTCATGAGTCTGCCTTAGTCTTTCACCTGTGTTCACTTTAGGAAAACACTCCTTCACGTGTTTGCCCCAGCAAAACACCATCCAACTGACTTTCCAAAGAACCCTTAAGTTTCCACTTCAGGTATACCTGCCCTGCATGCAGGCATACCTGCCAGGCACAGAGGCACACCTATTGTGTACACACATACACATACACTCACCACAAATATGCACATTCCCCACCCCACATACCTGTTCCCATGCATGTATGCACATCTACCACACACATGCTCATCCATGAACATATATGCATATCCACCCTACATACACGCCCACCAAACACATGCACACCGTCATGCACATGGACACCTCTACATGTACACATGTGTAATGTATTACCCCAGAGCCCTGAGTGAAACGAGATTCAAAACAAAAAGGAACAGCTTTTGATTTTCTCTGCCAGAAAGGTGCCACTTTCCTTGGCCCTTTTCACATGTAGGAGTCTGGGGCCCAGGTAGGCTCTTAACAGACACCATCTCTCGCTGAATGGTTCTGCTGCCTTGCTACCCCAGTGCAACCTGTAGCTTCTGGCAGCTGACAGCAGAGAACATCCACCCCTCACATCTTCTTGCTGGTATACTGGGGCTCTGACAAGGTTGTATTTGTCTTTGTCTGTGGCCGTGTTACCAAGTTCCTCTTTGTCTGCTGGGTTGCAAGACCCAGAAAGCCTAGCATTGCCCTGAGCACAGTGTTCAGCGGGACCTGTAGCACCACAGCCACCCAAGCCAGGAGCTGCTGAGTCAGGCTAGTCTTCCATGAAGGTTCTTGTCCCACCCAATAAGTGAGTGGTATAGCACTCTCCCACATTGTCCATGGGCTAATGTCTTCACTGAGCAATCAGGAGCTTTTCTTTCACCCACCAAGTGACCAGGAACTCTGTTAGGCTACAGTGTGTCTTTTACTCAATGTTGGACCCTTAGACAAGACTAAGAGTTGGGAAAAGATTGTCACACATTAAAGAAAGGTCTCAGTCCTACCCTGGACAGGAAGCCTCTGTGTGGCCCAATAGAACCGATTTCTAGCCTTGGGCTCTGCTGCTGGCCTAGGGTCTTCCTGGAGGACAGGCCAGCTCCGTCTAGTCCACGCTATAGTCTCTACTGTCCACTAGATGGTGCTTCTTCCTACCCATGTCCTACTGGTCTCAGGGACTGCCCAGGAGTTCAAGGAGTGTCAAAGGCCCTTGTGTCAGCAAAGGGATGGGGTCGGAGAGGCCTGCGGGTGTGGAATCCTTTCAACTCTGGTTTTGGCATACAGAATATGGGCTGGTCATTTATTGCAGAAGAAAGGTTTTTGCTGTGGAGCCCAGGCATGTGAGCAGAGATCTGATGTCAACTCTAAGGGGACATGAGGTGACAGTGTGTAGCCGTCACATGCTTGTGGTAGCCATATTGGAATGACATGGTAGTTGAACACTGCTAAGAGTGTTTGGTGCCCAGCTTGTTACAGGTGCTGAATTCTGTGCCCACAGCAGAACACTAAAGGTCCACATCTTGATACCTTCGGCTGTGCTGCTGGGACCCTTGGATATCCCATGCCTCACATACAGCCTCCATTCAAGGCACAGCCAGGTGTAGGGACAACCTGAAATGCAATGGTCTCTGATTGGACATGGCCTCAGCAAGCATTACCTCGGGGTCCTTATCACCAGACTTTTCATCAGATTGTGTCAGCTTCTCGTATCATTCAGAGGCTAAAGGAAACCTGAGAGGATGGGCATGCTTCTTGGGCTTTCATGGCATAGGAACAGAAAAGGCTAAGTAAGGCTCACTGCCCAGCTCTGGCCTTGAGTTGATCCAAGTGAAGAAAACTAGACCAGTTTGTTCTGGGGTCACTATGGTCTTCCCCAGGGTAGACTGGGAGCACTTCATAGGTACATGCAAGTCCCCGCACAAGAACTTAGAGGACAGACTAGCTTGGTGCTACAGAGGGAGAAACAGGTCCCACTGTCAGACTTCCTCTCAGACCTGCATTAGGGCATCAGGATCCAGACTACTGTCCTTCATGGCTTTCAGAATAGACTCTCTTCTTCCCTTGCCACTCCCCGCCAACCCCTACAACCCACCGCCACTCCCCAGATTGCGTCCCCAGTCTTCCACATCTTTTCCAACCCAGTGACTCAAAGCCAGCTAACGGCTGATGCTTCGAGGAGCTGGATTTTTTGTATCCATTAAAGCTTCAATGCACCCAGGCGCTGCCAGACCTGCGGAAGCCTTCATTTCCCTTCCAGTTAAAAAAAAAATGTTTAAATAAAAATCTACAAGGCTGTCCCCTGTGGCTCTGTAATCCAAACACTGTAAATTTTAAAGATTAAAGGGATCTGGGCCCCCCCAGCGAGGTCCCCTTTTCCCTGGTGCTAAGAATCAGGGCATCTAATTGCATTTCCTGTTTGCAACTGGTGAATAAAATATTTAGACAGCCTCTGCTGAAGGTTCCAGGCACAGCCCTGCCAGCAGCTGTACCGTATCCCAAAAGGAAGGCACATAGACAAATAAATAAATAAATAAAATTAAATAAACGCCAGATATATTCAGATGTATCGTTTTAAGAATTCATAAGCACTTCATGCAATTATTTTGGATGCAATTTATTTTGGTTAACTAGTGGAGCCATTAACCTGTCTAACTAAGTAGAGAGAGCTGATTGAAGCAGGATTTTTCTAGAAATCTCACAGGACACTTTCCAGGGTGTATGATGGTTCAACAGATTGCCAGAATGGAGGTGCCCAAAATCCTATCAGAATCAAATAGTCCAACAACAAGGGATTTCAGTGTGAGCCTGGAATCAGGGGCTCCTGACCAGCGTCTCTGCTGGTGACCAGCTGGAAAAATCCTTGCAAACACCTGGGACCCTGTGTCTCTATCTGTACTCAGAGGTAGTCTGTAAGAAACCCCTTCACCACAGTGGGAGTCACATGGGTGGGTCACACGTGTGCACACACACACACACACACACACACACGCACATGCACACATGCACTAGTGCTAGGATGACACTTCAGTGTACTCTGGGAGATCGGGCTTCCATATGGCCTGACCACCTCCAGATAATGGAAGGGGCTTGGAACAAGTGTTGTGCTGGCTGTCCCAGCTGGGGTGCTATTTGCCAGATCCTAGAATCTCTTCTTATTTTGCAAAAAGGAGCAGTGTATCAGCCCCAAGGGGCAGCCAGGGGTCCTAGGTACACCCTCCAAACCATATAAAGGGTGGAGGGCCAACGTACAAATGGGTGATAACACCCTCTCTACAAACCCTCAGAGCAGGAGAGTGTTCCCGGGAGACTTCGGGCTGTTTCTCCATATTAAATGATGGATGCCAATCTGTGTAGGAAGCTGTTGACAGAGAAGCAGTTATGAAACCTAATCTGGCACAGAAAGGCCCCAGTGCTTTGGAAGGCTCAGAAAATGAGATGCTGACCTGGGGGAATGGGCAAGGGAGGAAGTGAAAAGCCTGAGATGACAAGTGGGCAATGGACACTTATGGAGTCCAGGCACCAAGAGGTCATTCCATAGACCTTTGTGAGAAGAGCACATGGATGGGACAAAGGATGGGACAAATAGTTTGGTCCCTTGTGGAGCCTTCCCTCTGGCCACACCCATCGTACGGCAGAAGGCTGTGGAAGTGTAGGAGGGTCTGGGTGTCAGGCGCAGTAACCACCCCCTCCCTTCTACTCCAGAAAGGAAATCCTTGGGTGGCATGTAGGAAATAAAATTCGACGATAACTTTAGCTCCTTGGGCTAGCTAGGGCCCAGCCATTGGACCCCTGCTAATGCTGGCTAGTCTTGCTATTTCCTGTCACCCAAACTCTGCTAAGTAACCTGTGCCCCCTGCCAGTCCCTAAACCTTAAGATTAGAATAGAAAATTACCAACGGCCAGGCTTGCCTGCAAGGTCATACGTCTGATGAGCTTTAAAGGGTTCATAAATGGTTTTCTGTGCTCCGCCAGTTTGCTTCTTACTACACTAGGCTAATGCCAGGCCTCACAAAGTTGTGAGATAGACTGTCTTGTTTGCCTGGCTTCTTGTTTCATCCCAGTACTCCTAGACTTTCCCAAGGCTCACTGAGGGCTCCTATAGTGCCCCCAGAACCTCCTTAGCAGACAGAAAAACTGCCTGGGGTGGACCCCTTTTTGTTTCTCACTGGTCTGAGGGCTTCAGCAGTATGGTGTTCCTTTCTTGCAGGTGAAGTGAGAGGGAGGGACTCTCTTCCCTTTGGTGAGGGTGGCATTAGAAAATACAGGGAGTAGAAGGGCTCTGTAACAGCCTGTCTCTCTGGCAAGGATGAAGGTCTTGGCTGCCAGTGCTTCCAAGCAGCTCTTTTGAAGTCTTCCGTGCCTTTACGTTCACTCCCCCTGTGGAAAGCCTGAGAAATGCATGCGCATGCGTGGAGACAGCTTCCCCCCCACCCCCGCACTGTCAGGGTTGGTGAGAGTCCTTCTGGGCTTTCCCATTCACTTTTCTCACTTTGTAAGAACCGCTCTACACACTTCCATGGCCCTGCATTGCTGAGAACATCACCCGCATGTCCAAGTTGGATGACACGCTCACTAATAGCACAATGCCCCTGTCACAAGCAGCTCCCTCCCACACTTACCTTTAAATCAGAGGATCAGCTGTATGGATGTGTTTGAACCTGCAAATAAATCTCACCAGAATCTGGGGAGGTTGGGAATGGCTGGAGTGGTCCAGGTGTGGGGTGGTGGAGCAGGCAGGACTCCTCAAGGCCAAGTAGACTTCAGGGCTGGGAGGGAGTTGTCCCTAGGCTTCCATAGTCTGCTGGTGAGGTTGTTCATTCTATTCCTCAAGAGGGCGCCATCTGCCAAGACGTGATGGCAAAGGTGTCCTTTGGAATTGGGCATCTAGATGACTTGCTGGGAGAGCTGGGGGAGGGGAACTCGGAGACTTCTGCCAGGATTGTGAGCCTGAAAGAGGCAAGATGCCTCTGCACTTCTATGCCAGAGTCTGATGGCTAGGTTTTGCTTTTCCTTTTTCTGGAGGATGTTGGTGAGTCTGAATGGAGCTAGTTTTGATGAAGTGCCCTGGATTCGAATCCTGCCTCATCTAAGACCTAATCCTGGAAGCTTCTTGGTTTCTTAGGTTCACAGTCCTGGACTCTTGGGGTAGGGGTGCCAATGGCCTTTGGGTGAGGTTACTTTGTATTGTCCTTGGGAACAGGAGCTCCTTGAGGCTCCGCCCCCTCTGCTGGGTCCCCACAGACACCTGACACTGGACGGTGGGCTTCGGATTGGGGCAGGCTCCCAGAAGCGGGTGTGCACCCACTATAAATGCCTTCTCAACCTTGCTGGAATCTGTCTCCTGGGGAGCATAGAGATGAAGTTACAAGGCCCGGCTGACCGGATGGCTTTTCCTCTCTAGGCTGTAGCCCTTCCAGAGTATGAAGTCACCCTGATAATGCTCCATATCCAGGGCTGCCTATACTGAGCACACCTCAGAGCCCCCAGGATTCAGGAAGGCCTCTGTACTGGATGCCAATGTCCCAGCATTTTTAATTAAACTTGAGAACATGGGGAAATGGTGAATCTGTCTGTCTCAAGCATGAATTATGAAACCCTCCCCTCCAGATGTTCCCTCAGCCGCTTCCCCCACAGGCTCCAGTTGGTTTGTTTTTCTCTACATTCTTTTTTCATACACAAGCAGTATTTCCTCACTTGCTTTAGGAGGCTGGCCAGTTGAGTTTAAATCAAATCCCAAATCTCAACATATAGTGAGGGCCAAGTGCTATCACATGCTGGTGGCGCTGGCACAGACTGTCCCTGGTTTTGTCTTATGGCTCTTGCAGTCACAACAATGAATTTCTCAAAAGTTCCCTCATTTTCTCATGATAGCTAGGGGTATAAACTTACTGGGGACTGTGCCCATTGTGAGACTGGAGGAAGAAAGACCCTCATGGCCTTTTCAGTTCATTGGAGGACAAAGCTCACAAAGCCCTCCACAGCTGACAACTGGGAACTCCCTGAAGGAGAAGTCGAGGAGCTTGGGAGTTTTTAGTCCATGATTTATTGATGTCTCTGTTCATGGCTAGGTTATCTGAGACAGGGAGGGAGGCACATGGCTCAGGAAGGAAACACATGATCACACTCATTCAGAGGCCCTGCTGTCCCAAGACCCTATACCAACTCACTTACTGTGCATCTCTCTCTCTCTCTCTCTCTCTCTCTCTCTCTCTCTCTCTCTCTCTCTTTCTTCCTTCCTTCTTAGCTCTCTCTCCCTGTATCTCTCCTTCCCCATTCCTTCCTCCTTTCTCTTTTTTTCTTTCTTTTTTGAGACAAGGTCTCATTATGTAGACCAGGCTGGCTCACACTCACAGAGGTCTGTCTGCCTTTGCCTCACAAATGCTGGGACTAAAGGTGTGTCATGGTGCCCAGTCTTCTCTCTCTCTCTCTCTCTCTCTCTCTCTCTCTCTCTCTCTCTCTCTCTCTCTCTCTCTCTCCTTGTCTTCCCTCAGTGCTGTTGCTAACTTTGTGTGAAAGAGGCTTGGATTGGATATGTGGGAGGGAGAGATGGAGGTACATGATTGCAGGTATCCTAAGTCTTTTGCTGGTCTACTCTTCATCTCTTCCCTCATCTGTCTACCCTTCAGTCCACCTATCTGTCCCTCCATCTGTCTGTCTGTCCATCTCTCTAGCCATCATTTGTTATCTAGCCATCCATGGTCCTTCCTTCCTTCTTTTCTTTCTCCTATCTATGTTGTATAGAGATCTACTTATCGCCTCAGCTATTCATCCATATTTTAAATGGTCTGTCAAATTACTTATTCTCTTCTAGCCCCTAGTTTCTTATCTGTGCAAAAAGAAATATGGTGCTGTGTTCCCTCTCACAACGGTTATGGGATTGCTTTAGCTGATGTGAAGGTCTAAGGGATTGGATCAGCACTTGGTATGGCAGCAGCTGTGGGTCCTACCTTTGGAGGTGTCCAGGATGGTGGAGGGACTGGCGAAGATGGGTGGGGCCTGCTTCTCACTCTGCCTTCTGATTGCTGATCTTTGTTATGCTCATGATCCTCAGGAGGCTCCGTATCTTCAGCTAGGAGAACTTGCACCTCACATTCAATAGTGGCTGAGATCATTAAGCTCAGACACGGAGCCCTGGGTCAGTCAGGGACATCAGGTGTCCTTGGAGGACTGTAGGTGACTTCATTGTCATCTCTATCATCATTACTATTTACTTGAAAGACATTCATGGCTGTCCTGTACTGAATTGTGTGAGTCCCTCCCCATCTTTCAAGGGCACCCAGGACATTAGTGGGTATTAGAAAAATTCTCCAGGAACCTCTAAAACAGGTGGCCTTTTTAGAATTTGTGGTTATCAATATCTTCTGCCAGGCTTCTGCTGACGCTGAGTGAAGACCCTCATGGATCTCCAGAGGGCATCTCCAGATGAGCCTGGGTGAAGACCCATGTGGGTATCCTCTGTGGGATGTAGACTCCAGGTGAGGACCTGTGTGCACATCTGCAGGTGTCTCCTAAGTCTCCCCTGCAGAACTGTAGGCTGGCTTCCAGAATGACCTTTTCAAGTGTGCACTGAGGAGTTGTGAGGTTTGCTCTTGGCCTTAGAAAGCTCTGGTGAGGGCCCACGGCCAGTTCCACAGCTACCAAGGCCTGGTAAGCAGCCCCTGGCTTCCCTCTGAGCAGCATCTTGGTGACTTGGCATTCTATTTGTGAGTTTGGGGGCACTTTTTGCTTTGTGCAGCCTCCTGTTACTACTAATTAATGTTCTGTCTTGGAACAAGAGGGAACTAGGGCCCTCCCAGGAAGCACGGGCAAGCTTTAAACAGTGTACCTCTCATGGATCCCCTGGGAGATTCTTCAATAAATTCTGGGCCTGTCGTGTGTGTGCCCGACAGTACAAACATTTGTTAGGTAGATACACTGCATACATACAGAGTGTTTCTCTCTCTCTTCTTGGTTCTGTGTACATAAACTAGGTGTCTCCCTCCATTCCTTCCCTATCAGGTGTGGGGGATGGATAGACAGGAAGCAGGAGATTTTCTATAATGGGAGAAGTCCAGGTCTATGCTTAGGAGCTGATGGGCTAAGGTTGATGCTTTTTGGAGCGAACCAGGGAGTGAGGCATCATGGGACAGCCAAGAAGAGCTGCTATGCCTGGTGCTTGATGTATTAAACTATCTGTGAGCTTTTATAGGTAAGAACCCAGCCTAGAACTCAGTAGTGGAAAGTCACTACCAGGCTGCACCCATCTGGAAAGGTCACACTGAGGGTCAGGCTGAGGTTGTAATGGTTCAAGTGTCTCAGGCACAGTAGGGACTTGGTTGTCAGGTTCCTTGTGACTTCAGTAGGGCATGAAGACAGCTGGTGGAATGATAGAGGAGGCCCTTTGGGCTTGTGGACCTGGCTAAGAATCCATCACTGTGTGTAGGCAGGAAGCTACCAGTGTCTGTCACTTGCCGAGGGGGACTGATAGTGATCACTCCAAAGATCAAGATGAATTGTGAAACTGAGGGTCAGCAGATGGGCCAGAACAGGGGACTTTCTGTGCTGGAGGCAGGTACACACAGTTGGTAGCCAATGCAGGGGAAAGCAACTGGAGACTTGATCAGGCCGTGGCCCAGAGGCCACTCAGAATAGAAAACCTGTTCCCTGGGAGGGGAAAAACACATACACATGAACGCGCACACACACACACACACACACACACACACACACACACACACATACACACACGGAGATCTTAGAAAATTCATGTCTCTATCTAAGAATAGATTTTAACTACTTCTCAAACAAGGGACCTGCCCAAGGTCAATGATGTGGCAGTTATGTCCTAACCCCAGCCCTCGGAGCCTGTGACCAGGTGCAAGGTAGTGGGGTCAGGGGCTTTCATAGAAATGAGTCAGGGTCTTGGCGTAAAACCTGGGCTAGGAGTTGAAGCAGTAACCAAAGGAACCCACAGAGGCTAAGGGTGTCCATTCCAGTGACTTTTGGTCAACACTGCACTTCCACCTTTAGGGTGCCTTCAGGTGACTATGTCAGTAGATTCCACCATCTTGGAGAACACTCCAGAACAGAGCCCATAACGGAGAACTACCCCATTCCATTTCAAAATTCTTATTGACATGCTTTTCAAAAGTGAATTTGTTTTTCCTCATATTAAAAACATGAACAACTGGTTCAAAATGATAGTGGATGAAGCCCAGGTACCAAGAGCCTTGGTATCAGCTGGGGTGTACTGCCTTTGTTTGGGTGAGACATAATTTATTCCAGGTTAGATAAGAATAGGAGTTCATATGTTTAAACGCACGTACGCACGCACGCACGCACGCACACACACACACACACACACGCTCCATGCATGGCTGTTTATATTTTCTCCCAGTTGCTCATGAATGTACAATAAATTACTCAGCCGGAGCCTGCCGGAAGCCCCGCAGCAGGCCGGCTGGTGAACAGGTGGTAGGAAGGCTGGTAGAGGCTGCAGGAGCCAGTGGGAGCAGAGAGGCACAGCTTGGGGCTGTGTGGAGAGCAGGGATCATGCCAACTGGGCCTGGGGATGTCCCCACTGTGCCCCTCAGTCCTGCCAACCTCTGTTGCCCTGTGCTCTGGGCATTCTCATTAGCCTTCTCATGGCAATTCTGTGAGAAGCATTGCCAGAGGGATGCTAGGAAACCATGTGTGCCTCACAGGGATTGGAGACTCTCAGGGGCTCACAGCAGCCGGACAAGGAGGACAGAGCTTTTGGACAGCAGGAAGCTCATGTAATTGTTTTCAGGCCCCGTGTCTTGAGTCTGAGCTCTGGCCCAGCACTTAGTGGCAGTACAGCCTTGGAGAAGCGCCTTGACTTCTCTAGACTTCATCTTTTCATAGCGGATGAGACGTTTCACTTGTTGCTTAACATTCTTGTGATGACTAAGAAGGCAGCTTGCTGAGGCAGCAGCCTGGGCTCCACAGCCTCAGCTCTGGAGGTTGGAGGCTGGATAGCTCTGTCCTGCCTCACCCTAGCTTCTACATGTCAGGGCTCACCTGAACCCATACTTCAGAGCACCTGCTCAGGTCTCTCCTGTTTGCCTTAGGTGTCAGGCTCTGCCATACTGGGTCAGACACTGTGAGACCTCTGAGTCTGCCCTGCGTGTGGCCTGAAGTTGCAGGTGTCTAGCCACAGACTGGGCTTTGGACACTCACTGGACATCAGAGCCCTGCCTGAGATGGGCCATGTGAGATGGTGTGTATACACACACACATACACACACATATGCACCACATACACACACCACACATATATATATATACCACACACACATACATATACACATACAGACTCACACACACGTTTACTCATATAATAAATATATACACAATATACAGTCTCATATCCATAGTCACACACATGTATACAACCACACACACATATACAACCACACACACGTATACAACCACACACACGTATACATACCACACACAGACATACACAGTCACACATGTATACCACACACATACACAATCAAACACATATATACACCACAAACACATACACATATACACAAACGTATATGCCACACACTCATACACACACTCATACACACGCACTCACACACCTCCTCTTTCCTGGATATTCCTGGGCCAGTGAGGTGTGAGGCTTGGTCCCTGGGGTATGCACTGGTCTCCTGGACCTGTACTTATGCTACAGAGCTGGTTGTGCAAAGAGAAGCCCATGAGACAGGTGTGGTAGTGCACAGTTGTCATCCCAGTCCCTGTGAAGCTGAGGGCAGCCAGGGTGACACAGTCAGATGCCGTGAGAGACAGACAGATACATGCATAAGACCCTTAGCAATTGCCATCCAAGTCCCTAAGAAGGCACCTACATACTCCGGTGGCTTTGCTATTTCTGGGCATTTTGCCCACTCTGAGTGAATGAATGGCCTTTGAGATCTGGCTCCTCTTGCCCAGTGCAGGCTGGGGGTGCAGCACGTGAGCTATTCTCTTGTGTATGGAGGCTACCTTTCCTTACCGGCCCGCCTGTGGGAAGACACTGTTCCTTCTTGGTTGGTTACTATGTTTATTTTAAATTGTATTTAGGTGTGTATGTTTGCCTGCTTGTCTGAATGCACACTATGTGCACACAGGTGCCCACTGAGACAAAATAGGGCATCTGCACACCTGAAATTAAGACATGGATGCTTGTGAATACCTAATGTGTTCCAAATGCGGTCCCCTGAGAGGAGCCAGAGATGGCCTAGCATCCACCTCTCCAGCTCCCTTGCATTACTATGGAGGTGGCTACGGCCAACACTGTGATAGAAGTGTGAATATACATCATCCTTATCCCTGAATGGCATGGGAATTCTGCATTGCTTTATGAGGGACTGAAGACTGTCCTCTGATGCTGCTGTACCATTTTCTGACTCACCAGCTCTGGAGCAGGCCTCTGAATTTTCCTAGTGGACTCCAGCAGACCCTACAGCCCATGTCTGTGCACCTTTTCTCCAGGTGCACAGGCAACCCAGGACCTATTGCTAGCTTCCTCCTGCCGGCAGGGTTCCAGCTTCCTCCTGCCATCAGGGTTCCAAATGGCCACCTTCTTGCAGATGAGAAGTGACCTGTGCCTGAGACCCCAAGGCTCCTGCTTGCTGTAGCAGCCGTGTCCCTGTTCCCCCAACCTTCCCAAACCTCTTCACCCTTTAGTCCTTAGCACTTGAAAGGAGACAGGGTGTCTCAGGCCTGATTCTGGCAAGGAACAAAGCCAAGTCACTTTCAAACAGGTCCAACCGGGAAGATCAGCTTTCTTCCTGCCCCAGGCAGCCCAGAGAGCATTTAACTCCACAGGCAAGAAAAGACCAGGCCAGGCACTTATTTTCTCTCTTTGCTAGAACAGCCTGTGTCTGTGATAGCCGAGCAAATTTATATCAGCAGTGAAACTGACAGAGCACACACATGCAGGGCCCCAGCGCTTTCACAGCCGCTCTCCCTCCTCTCAGTGGTGCTTGCATTACAAAATCAGTACCTGCATTTGGCTCCTGCCTTCCTCAACTGCAGAAACCACACAAGGCTGGGTGTGGAGACCTTGGTGACCCAGGCTGCTGGGCTGTACAATGTTCATCAATTTAGATCTGTGTGCAGCCAGAGGGAATCCTCAGAGGTCCGTACACTCTCCTGGTGGGGACTAGTTCTAGAACCTGAGTTGATACTGTAGCCATGATTCTGACATCTGGAACACCCAGTTGCAGGGCATCTGTCCCTGTGGTGAGGGAATCTTTCTGGCCACCACTTTTGTTTCTTTCCAGTCCTGGCTTTGGTCAGCCACAGCCTCCACTCCTCCTCTGGCTCTCGGTGGCTTGTAGTTCTGGGAGAGTCTATAAAAGGGACCCTGTAGTCTTGTCCTTCGGAACCCTTTCCCACTCAGTCCTGTCCCCCTGGGATTTATCCAAACAGTGTTCTTATCTGTGGCTCCTTTCAACGCTGCCATTTTCCACGGCGGGACTGTTAGTTGCTCATCTGTTGAAGGGCACTTGGTTCCTGTTTGGAGACATGACACCTGAAGCTGCTGGGAGCATTTAAATTTTGAGTGAACATGTTCTTGTGTCTCTGGGATAAATGCCCAGGAGTCCAATTGCTGGGAAATATTGTTGTGGGTTTTGTTTTACAAAAAGCTGCCAGCCTGCTTTTCAGAGTGGTTATAGCTTTCCGCTTCTCGCCAGCAGGCTATGAGCTGTGCAGTTTCTCTGCATCCTTCACAGCGTTTGGTTTGGGCTTTAGTTTTTATTGGACTTGCCTTGATAGGCCTGCTATGATAGCTCACTGTGGGTTTAATTTGTGCCTCCCTCACAGCTGGTGGTTCTGGACATCTTTTCATGAGTCTATTTACCATCTGCCTATCCCTTTTAGAGATGTCTGCTGATGCATCTTGCCCATTTTATAATTTCATTGTTCATTTAATTTGAGGTTCAAGAATTCTTTATGTATTATAGATACTTGTTCTCTGTCAATATGTGACTTGTCAGCCTGGAAAGGTAGCTTAACTGGTTGTCTTAGTTAGGGCTTCCATTGCTAGACACCATGGCCAAGGCAACTCTTAGAAAGAAAAACATTTTAGTGAGGTTGGATTACAGTTTCAGTGGTTTAGTCTGTTGTCATCACGGCGGGAGGCATGGCAGTGTGTGGGCAGACATGGTGCTGGAGAAGCAGCTGAGAGGTCTACATCTCGATCCACAGGCTGCAGGAGACTGTGTGCCACTCTGGGTGTAGCTTGAGTGTAGGAGACCTTAAAACCCACCCCCACCGTGATACACTTCCTCCAACAAGGCCACACCCATTCCAATAAGGCCACACCTCTTAATAGTGCCACTTCCTATGGGCCAAGCATTCAAGTACAAGAGTCTCGGGGCCATACCTATTTAAACCACCACACTGGCTGAGTGTCCCAAACACTATGCAAAAAATTCAGGTGGAGTGGCCCATGTTTGCAATTCCAGTCCTGGAGAAGCAGAGGCAGGAGGATGCCTGTGGCACACTGACAGCCAGACTAGCCAAATCAGTGAGCTCCAGATCCAGCAGGAGATCCTGCGATTAGATTTATTCAGCAAATAAAATGGAGAATGAGTGAAAAAAACAACTGATATCAACTGTTTGGCTTTGTGTACCTGTATGTTTAGGGAGAGAGAGAGAGAGAGAGGAGGAAAAGAGGGACAGAGGGACAAAGAAAGAGATTTATTACTATTTTCTTTTCTTTCTAGCTTGTCTTCATCTTCATCTTAATGGATGGAGGTCACATTTTTCCTTTTATGAATCTAAATTTTTGAACTAGATCCTAAAGATTTCTTAGGTTTTTTTTCCTCTCAAAATCTTATATTTTACATTTTATTCTTAATATGGCCACTGTTGAACCTGTGGGTGACCAGTTTCTCCCACAGTAATTATTACAAATAATATGCTTTCTGCTTCAAACTATTCTCTCTCTCTCTCTCTCTCTCTCTCTCTCTCTCTCTCTCTCTCTCTCTCTCTCTCTTGTCTGTCTGTCTGCCTCCCCCTTCTCTCTATTTACTCTGTTTCTATCTGTCTGTTGGTCAATCTATCTGTCTCTCTTTCTGTGTGTATTGGCTAGTGGTTGATGTCACTGGGGACCTGTAAAGGGAGACATCCTTCTAATGATTCTCTACCTTACTTTTCTGAGGCAGGGCCTCTCACTGAACCTCTAACTCCCTGATTTGTTGAGATAGTTTTCCAGCAAGTGCTGGGAATCCTCCTGTCTCTACCTCCCTAGCCAAGGGAAGTGTTACAAGCCTGGGTGTTTATAGCCACATCTTGCTTTTTATGTGGTCCTAGTCATACTTGGGTCCTCATGGTTTCAAAGTAAGCACTTCACCAACTAAGCCACCTCCCCTACCCCTCAAATTGCTTTTGAAGTTTTGTTTGTGTGGCTCGAATTCTGGGTTCTGCTTTGTCCCAATGACCTATGCATCTGTCTGTTGGCCTATTGCTGAGCCTGGTGCTACATTGGAGTGGTCATGACTGGGGTGTTAGCAAATGAAGAAATGGCACACAGAGAGAAGAGCTGCGATTGGGTGAGTTATGAGCTCTGGTGGAGACACATCAGCAGTCTGGAAACTCTGCCCTTTTTTACATAGCTGAAGGAGGAGGAGCTTAGCTAATCTCAGGGATCTATTGAGGGGAAAGTCTCAGGTTGCAGTCATCCTGCTGGAGGAAGCTGTGCTCCATACTTTCTCCACACACTGTCAATATCAGAACCAGATCAGGTGAGGGCCTTGCTGTTTCAGTGAGCTTGATTCAGGGAAGGCCTTGTTGTTGCCATAGGCTTGAGGTATCAGGGTCCTTGACATGGCCATGCTCATGTGGTGAATGTTCACTCATACAGGGGCACACTTCTTCCCCACAGGTCACAGCACAGTTGACGTCTGTAGTTCTGAGTGCGTCTGAATGGTGGAGAGAATGATTCCTCTCATTGGACTGTTTTCAGAATCACTTGAGCTTATGGTTCTTTGTAGTTTTTAAAAGGGTCATTTTGGGGGGCTGGAGAGATGGCTCAGAGTTCAAGAACACTAGCTGCTCTTTCAGAGTCCTGAGTTCAATTCCCAGCAACCACATGGTAGCTCACAACCATTTGTAATGGGATCTGATGCTTTCTTCTGGTGTGTCTGAAAAACATAAAGATATAATCTTTTTAAAAAGGTCATTTTCTCTTTTTATATACATGTTAGAATGAGCTCGGCTGTCAACCACACCTAGCAGATATTTGGAAAGGAAAGATGCTAAGTATATGTGTAAGCTGGGGGTGGGGCATCATGAACCGTAGTGTACCTACCCATGGGTTTGCAGTTCTTCCGTCTAGGTAGAGTTACTTCTGTTGCACGTGTAGTTGCTCACTAGGTCCTGCAAGGACCTTACCTGGTCTGCACTGGGTGAATGGGGTTCAGACATTGAGGTGAGGACAGGCTGGCTTAGGTCAGTTTCCAGAGTTTCCCAAATGCTAGGAATTAGGTGGGAAATTTACTGAAATCTCTTTCCCTTTAATCTAGTTAAGCTGACAGATGAAATTCACTACATGTTTTTTTGTTTTGTTTTGTTTTTTTGTGTCTTACTACTGTATCTAAAACCCGGCAAAAGCAGCTTTAGGAAGGAAGGAAGGAAGGAAGGAAGGAAGGAAGGAAGGAAGGAAGGAAGGAAGGGAGGAAGGGAGGGAGGAAGGAAGGGTGTATTTTAGCTCACTGTTGGAGTGTACAGTCTGTCACAATGGGGAAGGCGTGAGAACAGGAGAACGAGGCATCTGATCACGAGAACAGGAGAACGAGGCATCTGATCACACTGTACCAGAAGTCAGGAAGCAGAGAACGATGACTACTGATGCTCAAACATGTGGTCTTGTTTTTATTCAATCCAGGCCCTGCTACCACTGAGTGGTACTGCCCGCATTGACAATGGATCTCAGTGAACACAATCCAGAAGACCCCTTGCAACCTGCTCAGAGAGGTGTTTCCATGGTGATTTTAAACACTGCCAATGTAAACAATCGAGATTAAACATTACGTCAAGGCAGCCCCAGAATGAGCATAGTGAGATATGCACACTTGTGTTTTTTTTTTTTCTTTTTCTGGAAGAGCATATTGAGGGATGGTGCAACATTTCCTTCCCATGTTTGGTAGAATTCATCAGAAAAGCTCACAGGGCCTGATGCCTTCTTTTCCAGAAGGTTGTTACTGATTTCAGTTTTTACTAGACGCAGGCCTGTTCCTGTTTTACTAGACACAGGGTCTTTTCCCTGCATGAGAGTTTGGCTAGCTTGTGTCTTTCTGTCCCGGCTAGGTAGCCTATTTATAAGCTCTGTGTAAATGGAAACAGAATCCCATACACTCCTGCGGTCCATACACTGCAATCTGTGACTCCTTCACAGGCAGTTTTACAACCACGCAGTTTTCTGTTGTATGATCAGATGCTACCCTTTGTTTACTGTGCATGTTGGTGACAGGTTTTATAAGTACAGTATACATTCATATCATATGATATCCATGGGCATCCCTGATCATCTTTTTGTGGCCCCACTATTTCTGTTGGCTACAAAACTGTAGGTAGAATGGCTAGGTTCTGGAGGATGTTATTTAAGGTTTCCCAGAATTTCTGTTTGTAATTATTATTTTATTATTTTTTCACTCTGCTAACAGAACATGAAAGCTCAGGTATGTCCAACCCATGGCCTGTGGGCCACACATGACCACAGATAGCTATGAATACAGTCCAAAATAATATCATTAATTTATTATATTTAAACACTATGAAGGTTTTTTGTGATTTTTTTTTTTGTAACTTGATGTGAGGTTCTTGTGTGAATTTTATTGATGGCAATGTTATCCAGAGAAGTCCAAACACTAGACACCCCTACAGGTGACTTCCAAACTTACGTTAGAAGTTACTATTATCTGCTTAGCTTTAGCCTTTTGGTGGCTGTGCTGGAACACCTCCCTGGGCTTGCATTTGCATTTCCTGGGCTGATATGCTGAGTGTCTTTGTGTATGAACTGACTGCTTGCATGGCTTCTGTTCATTAGTGTCTATTTGGTCTCTTGCCCGCTTAAAAAATCGAGGTATTTATGCTTTGCTTATTGACTTGTGGGATCTGTTGTGTGCTATAGAGCCATCCCCCAGGGTCCGTGCTTCAAAATACCTTTTTGTCTGTCTCTTGCCTCCAACTCTTTTGACAAATGAAAAATTCTTAATTTGACCAAAGTCCCATTTGTACAAGCTTTAGGCTTGGGTTAAAGGCAGTGAAACCTTTTTACGTTTTCCTCTAGAAGTTCTCACCTTCTATTGAGCCCACTTTGAATACATTCCTGTGTGTGGGTATGAAGAAGGGGACTGTCAGTCAACATAGCGCCATTGTGTTAAAAAAGACACTTCCTCTCCTGAGTGGCAGAATGTTCTAAGTTTGATTACTTTGTGTATATATGAGAGATACTTGCTGTGTGCGTGTGAGTATGTGCATGCATGTGTGTGTGTGTGCGTGTGTGTGTGTGTGCATGCATGTGTGTGTTTGTGCGTGTGCGTGTGTGTTGTGAAACGCCTCCACAGGCTTATATGTTTGAACACCTGGTCCCCAGGAATTGGTACGATTCTGTCATATTGTGGAACCTCACAGGAGGAAGTGAGTCACTGTGATGAGGAGCCAGCCTAGCCCAATCCCATTCTCCTCTGCACTCTGTTGCCGGATTCCAGATGTCCTGTGGCCCACTGCTTCAAGCTCTGGCCACCATGCCTTCCTAACATGGTAGACCCTATCTCTCAAACTGTAAGCCCAAATTTACCCTTCTGCTCTGAACTTACTTCTCAGGTATTTTGTGACCATAACAAGGAAAATAAAGAATAAAGTTCATGAGTGAAAATGTGTGTGCATCTGAATATGAGTGTGCCTGTGTGTGTGCCTGTGTACATGTGTATGAGTGCATGTATCTGAAAAAATATGAATGTGTATACATGCGTGCATGTGTCAAAGTGTGTGTATCTGACAAAGTATGTGTGTATGTGCATGTGTGCATGTGTATGAGTGTGTGTATCTGAAAGAATATGCATATGTGCATGTGTGAACGTGTGTCTGAGTATGTGTGTCTGTATGTGCAGCATGTGTGCATTCGTGCACGTGTGCATGCACGTGTGTGTTCCTGTGGTTTCTGGGATTCCAGGGTTGGCCTATCTGCTCTGAGCCCATCATCTTGCTCACATGATCCCTAACAGATTTCTGTCTCAAGTAAGAGAAACCCAGCTCTGTCTGCATCTGCAGGACCCTGATGTTCTTTGAGTCTTTGCGTTCCCATATGTAATTTAAATCTGTTAATCAAGTTCTATAAAGCATGTTGTGACATGAATCGGATTACTTTGGAGAAAGATTATACATACATTTTTCTTTTTGGTGGAGCTGGGGACTGAGCTAAACCCCAACCCCTAAGCACCGATATAATTACCATATTGAGCGGTCCCACTCATCAGTGGTGATTGGTCTCCACTTCCTCAGGCCCTCAGTTTCCCTCGGCAATGCTCTGTGGCACCAAGTGGAGAGCTCCCTGACATTTTTGCAGTGACTTTTTCGTAAGTAGTTGGTAGTATTTAAGTGGTATTTAAAGACTGCTGGAGTGTTTGTTGCTACTATATAGAAAACCAATTAGCTTTGCTTGTTGCCTTCGGCTTTGACTCAGCAATCTCATAGAACTCAAGTAGTTTAGAATTTCTCCTCTTCTTTTCTACACACACAGTCACTTGGACTGAATAAGAACACTGTGTTTCTCGTTCTCTCTCCCCACTTGCTAGCTGGAATTTGTGGGTGTGGATACTGGAGTATCCTCTGGGTCTCCAGTAACTGTCAGGGCCCAGCAGTGCTTCTTAGAGATTCCTCGATAGTTTTTGCGCTTCTTGGCTTTTGCCAAGATCGACAAGCCCCATTGACAACGAAGCCATCCATGTGTTGTCACAGAGTGTATACTGAAACTGCAGGCCATGGTGTGAGCGGGGAAGGTCAGAGGCATTTGCACAGTTTCGATGTTGAGAATAATCTCCTTGTTTCTCCACATAGCACCAAATGTCTTTTATTACTTTCTTCAAAAATTCTCAGAGCATATGTTGCTCTATTTTCCCCAGGAACTCTTTCTTCTATTCTCAGTTATATTCTTAGAATTTCCATTTTCCATCTTTATTTAATTTTGGTTAGAATAAAGAAAAGTAATTGAGTTTTGTTGTTATTTGTTAGGTTTTGAGACAAGCTCTCACTATGGAGCCCTGATTATCTTAGAACTCTCTATGTAGATCAGGCTGGTCTTGAACTCACAGAGATCAACCTGCCTCTGCCTCCCGAGTGCTGGGACTAAAGGTGTGTGCCACCACACTCCTCAAGCAATTGCTCTTTGTTTATTAGCTTTGTGTGTAACAATTATGCTACACTGTCTTGTGAAATCTAGTAATTTCACTGGGTGTCCATTTTTTTTTTTAGATTTGCTTATTTTATTTTATTTGTGTGAACATTGGCCTGCATGTATGTGTGTGTACCATGTCCATGTTTGGTGCCTATGAGGCTAGACCAGGTCATCAGATTTCCTGGAATTGGAGATATGAATGAATAGTTGTGAACTACCACGTGGATGCTGAGAACTGAACCCCAGTCCTCTGCGGGAGCAGCCAGTGCTCTTAATCACTGATCCATCTCCAGCCACTGTGGAAAGCCAGTTAAACCGTCTGCCCATCATGGTGACTCTACTGCATCTTGCCCTTCTTGCTCACACTGAGTGGAAAAGAGCTGCCCCCTGAGGACATCTCCAAACTTGAGAGACACTTTAGTGTCTCCAGGTTAATTTTGGACCCTTTCCTTTGTAATCCTTTGAAGCTTGTCTCCCTCAAATACATCGAGTTCCTTTCTGTATTTACTTTGTAAATGGCTTTATTTTATGATCATACACAGAGTACTGAAAAGAAAAGTCATTGGCATTCTTTGATGTAAGTGAGATGAAATCTCAGTCCTGTTTTCTGAAGAACAACACATTTATTTTTAATCATTTACTCTCATGGAATGTACCAGATTCCTGGCCAGATACCGATTGGATAAACTGTTGTTCAGAAGGTAACCATTTTAATTGTGATTAAGGCTGTGGTTATTATTATTATTATTATTGTCAGTTTTCCCTTTCACATGTTCTTGGTATCAGCTAGCAAATTATGCAAGGGCTAGAGGATGACCACCTACATTTGTTCCCTGAATATTCTATAATTTTATATTTTACATTTAAATCCATGAGTGAGTTCATTTTGGGGTCAAAGATGTGAACCCAAGTTCAAAGTCAGACTTTAAAAAAAAACTTACATGCATTTTTAATCTTATGTGTGTATGAATGTATGCCATAACATGCATATAGAGTGCACATGTACGTGCATGCACATGACATAGCATGTATGTGGAAGTCAGAAGACACCTTTGTGAGTTGGCTCTGTGGCCCATAGATGTTCAGCCCTGCAGTATCTTCCATGAGCAGCATCCTTCTTCTGCACGAGAGGATCCCTTGTGTGCTCTTTAGCTGTCAGCTGGATATGATGGTTTGGGGGGCTTCAGTTCTCACTCTGGTCCTCAGTCTGGGTCATGCCAAACTCTTTACTTTTTTTTCTTCAGTGTGGCTATACCTGTGGTAGGATCCAGTTTCTGCCTTTCCATTACCTGTATCCTTCCATGTACACGGTGGAATAGATAGACCTGTTGGACTTACCAAGACTGGCTGGGGAGATGGAGAGACGGCTCAGTGGTTGAAAGCACTTCTTGTTCTTCTAGAGGACCAGCTTGATTCCCAGCACCTACGTGGTACCTGCTCACAACTGCCTGTGGCTGCAGCTCCCTATTTACCCTTTACAGATTTTGCTAAGTTTATGTCTAATTATCTTACTTGCTTTGTAAATGGAATTGTATTTGTGTCTTAGATTTTCACATGTACACATGCAATTGGGTTTTGTGTGTTGAATCCTGTGTGACTTTTCTGGCCTTGCTTAAGCTTAGATTCTTGCAAATTCCTTTTGATTTCCTATACAGACAATATACAATTCCCTATACAGACAATATACAATTTCCTATACAGACAATTGTTTTCTACCTGTGTGTCTTTTCTTGTTTATTTTTTTTCTTGTTATAGCCTTCTAGAGCTTTTTGAATGGTTTTGAGTAACAGTGCTTTGTCTCCAATCTTTATCACCTTCTTTTAATTTTTATTTATTTATTTTTGAGGCAGCTCTGTCTACTCAGCCGAGCCTGGCTTAGGATTAACACCTGGGGTTCATTCAGCTCATCTTCCAGAACCATCAGTTCTTTTCTTGGCTGTGTCTATTCTACTTCTGTGCTCACTCTCAAATTATTTTAGCTTCCTAGATTAATAGACTGTTACCTCAAGTGCATACATGTATGCATGTTCTCAAATTGCTCATCCATGTCTCTTCTTGATTTTTTTAAAATCAGAATTACTTAAAGGCCACATGATATAGTTTGAATAGGAAATATACCTATCCCCCCCGGGGGGGGGTTGGTCCCCAGGGCAATAGCTGGAAGTGGAGCCTTTGGGGGAGCGATTGACTCATGAGGGCTCAAAGACTGCTTTGATGGCATTATTGACAGGTTTGGAAACTAGGAGGTGGGGCCTAATGGGAGGGCATCATTCCCTGTGGAGGTAACTTTAAAGGGTCTGTCTTGTCTTCTCTTCCTTCTCCCCAATCCTTCCTGGCTACCATGAAGCAAGAAGCTTTCTCCCTATACATTCCGATTCATTGTGCAGGGGTCCAGAAGCTGCTGAGCGCAGTGACTGTGGACTGAGACCTCAGAAGACTTGGGCAACAGTAGATCTTTTCTTCTGTTAAGTTGTTTATCTCATGTTTTTTTTTTTTGTCAGACTGACAAAACCCTCAAATACTATATCCAATGACTTTAATATCTGGAGTTCCCACAGGCCTCTTTCTATAGCAAACTTTATTTCCTTCTGATCAGTCTTTCAGGTTGACTGCTACTATTTGACTCAGTGCCAGACTTTGTGGATGACAATGTATCAGGGTTCTGGCTGTCTGGCTGTGCTCCTGAAGGCAGTATCTCTTAAATGCCCCTTTCAGACATTCACAGCAACAGCAGGAGGATTCCATCCAGTGAATGGCTCTCCTCCTCCTAAGCTGGGGTTTGCCACCTAAAGACCTGACTTGCACCAACTCCCTTAATCCTGGGAGTCCCTGGAGCTTTCCTTAGCACACCCTGAACTTTACATAAGCTCACTATTTTCCTCCATCCCTTCTTGCTTCCTTCATTTCTTCTTTCTCCTGTGTAATAGACACATGTTCACATGACCAGAGGCCTGGGGGTCTTCCTCAGCTTTTCTTTTATGTTTATTTATTATGTTAAGCGTTTATTTTCATTTTGTATACTTATCAATTTGCATTGCTGGCATGTATGCACATCTGTACATATAGCACTTATATATGACAACATGCTAGAAGAAAGTAACAGAAACCCAACAGATTGGTTTTAGACAGTCCTGAGCTGCCAAGTGGATGTTGGGGACCTAGGTCTTCTGCAAGAGCAGCAAGTATTCATAACCACTGAGTAATCTCTCTATCCTTTTCTATTTTTTTTGAGACAGTGTTTCTCACTTAACATGGAGCTTAGTGATTCTGAGAGATGAGGTAGCCAGGGAGCTACAGGAATCTTGCTGTTTCCAGTCTCTCAGCACTAGATTACAGTCATATACTCCCATGCCTGGCTTTCATATAGGTGCTGGGTATCTGAACTCCATGTTTGTTCAACAATTACCTTATTTACTGAGCCATGTTCCTAAGTGTCCAATTTTTATTTTCTCATATTGTTGAGACTTTTTAAAAATGCCACTTAAGGATCCAGTCTTTCCTTGCTGCTTCTGTCCTGGTCTTTTCCAGAGCTGTATGTGCACAGTGGCCTACTGCCTAGAGGAGGAAGGCCAGAAGACAGCAAGTTCACGCTTCAGACTTCCTTTTTGCCATTTCCTCATGGTCCCTCCAGCCATGGCTTCTTTGCCAGCTCCTGGCAGAAGCTTACACTTGTTGTGCATATCAGCTGGGCATGGTACTGGGTGGAGTTTTACATTGTTGTGGTTATTGTTGTTCTGAGATGGATGGGTGGCCACAGCTAACGCTCTGGCTTTAGGTGAAAGTCTGGCTGTTGGCTTTCATCAAACACTTTGAGAGAGGTGTACAAAGCAGCCAACAGATGCTCACCTGAGTCCCTCCTTTAGCTTATTAATGCTGTCAATAACACTACTTTCCTGTGTTAAACTAGCCTGTGTTTTAAGAGTGAACTTGGACACGGGGTGAAGGCTCTATCCACATTACTAGAGCTGATTGGCTGAGTGAGACTGGTCATTCCTCTTATTTCTTGTTCTGTCAGGGTGGGTGTCAGGCTACACTGTCCTCTCTAATGAGCTCTGGAGTGTTCCTCCCAGTCTGATCTCTGATGTGTTAGACAGGTCTTCTAGTTTGATTTATGTTGCTGTAACAAGCTTCATGACCAAAAGCAACACAGGGGAGGAGAAGAGTTATTTGATGTACAATTCCAGGTCACAACCAATCTTTGAGGGAAGGAATGAAGGCTGGAACCTGGAGACAGACCAGGTTTATATCCAACAGGTGCCCTGGCCCTTGGGGATTTGACGAGACCCTAGGGAAGGGGGCAAAAGAATGAAGGGACAAGAGACACAAAGAATTCAAGCAAGTCTGGAGTTCTGATCAAGCTCTGAAACTTTAATTTTGGGGGCAGGCAAAACGGGAAGTTTGGGCGAAGGTCACCGGTTAGGGCTATCCCACTATTGAGTCTCCATTGTCTAAGACCATCCCACTGTCATATCCTTATTGCCCAAGACCATCTCATTGTCATAACTGGCTCCCAGGAAATGCCAGACGTTCTTTAAGTTCCTGGGGCCTGAGACCCTCGAACGTCTTTCTTCACCTTGCACTGACTAGGCTTTCCAGAAAAGCAGATAATTTCATGAGTTTCTCTTAGGACAGCAGGTAGTTTCCTGGGTTTGGCTCCCTGCAAACAGGAACAAATAGTTTTTCACTGGGAAGAAGATGTTAAGTCATGACTTTAACTCAGTATTATGAATATTTTCTTTTATTGTGTTGGAAGGCATTTTCCTAGAATTTTGTCAATTCATTTAAAAATTTAAATATATGAAATAAAGCTTCTATGTATTTGTACTATAGTCTCCCATTAACCATTAATTTATGTATGCACATGTAAGTATGTTTGCTTTCTAATTTGGGAATTTAATTGATTTATTTTTATTAATGGTGTACATGTGTTTTCATGTATGTACGTATGTATATATATACACACATATGTATATGTGCACTTCTGGTGTGCAGGTACCTGAGAAGAGGGGAGTTCCCTGGACCTAGAGTTATAGGTGGTTGTGAGCCATCCAAAGTGGGTGCTGGGAACCTAAATCAGATTCTCTGCAAGAGTACAGTATCTCTGGAGTCCTTGGGGTGTAGCAGTAAATAGTGAAACTGCTTTGAGCTCCCTCCCAGAGGGTGATCAAGCTTCTACCCACCCACCAGAGCTCCTTTGGATTCAAGAATGAAACACACACACACACACACACACACACACACACACACACACACACGTCAGCTTAAATTTTAATATGCCTAACTAGCTCAATGACTGGGCACTTCTAAGCCTCCCTGAGGCTAGCACATACTCTACTCTGGTATTTCTGAGTTAAAATTTTCTAAATCCACTTTTTATCTTTGATTCCACAGACCCAAGCGGGGGAGTGGCCTCTGGGGTGCTTTCCCTGGATTCTTACAAGTTGGTGAGTCCTTAATTCTGATCTCTCTGCTCCCCTGTCGTGGTGATTCTGTTTGTTCTTCTTCCCCATTGGTCTCTTGCCCGAAAATCTAAAAGTCCCTCCTCTGTCTCTCTGTCCAGCCATTGGCTGTGTGACAATTCTTTATTACCAATCAAAGCCAGCTGGAGGCAGGGACTCTCAGCATCTGGAAGTGTGGCTTTTGGGAACTGAATTAAGACAAAGCATTAGAACCAGTACCCACCATAGGGGATGCTTTTTGAGACAAGGTCTCAGTTGGGCAGTGGTGGCTCACGCCTTTAATCCCAGCACTTGGGAGGCAGAGGCAGGCAGATTTCTGAGTTCGAGGCCAGCCTGATCTACAGAGTGTGTTCCAGGACAGCCAGGGCTATACAGAGAAAACCTGTCTTGAACCCCCCCCCCAAAAAAAGAGACAAGGTCTCACTCCCCATGGAGCTCTAGCTGATCCAGAGCTCAATATGTAGCTCAGGCTGGCCTTGAACTTGTGTCAGTTCTACGTTTGTCACCCTACTTGTTTCTAATATTTTTAATTTGTCATATATCACTTTTATTCGTGACTAACATTTCAAAACTGTGGCATTTGAGTTCTTACTGTGAACTGGCTCAGGGTTTGTCTGTGTTCTCTTCCCCAGTCTTTATTATTTATTTTCATGGTTTTATATTAGCCTGTTCCTCTCTCTTGCATATTTTTAGACAAGTTCACACGTTTTCAGCTTTTCCAAAACAATTGTTTAACACCTTAAATTTTCTTGTATACATATTGTTTTAGCTTCATTTCTCAAGTTTTGACATGTAGTATTCTTTTAAAGTAATTTTTATTCAATTATTTTTATTTATGTGTATGTGTGCATGTCTTTATCTGTCTGCGTATCCCATGTGTGCAGTCCTTGTGGAGTCCAGAAGGAATTATCAGATCCCCTGGAACTTGCATTACAGACTGTTGTGAGCCACCATGTGATGGTGGGACTTGAACCTGTGACCTCAGGAAGAGCAGCCAGAGGTCATAAGCACTGTCTCTCTAACCCCAATGTGCAGTGTGTAGCATTCTTTACTACTTTCCAGGATAAGTACATTGCAGTTTCTGCTGGAAGGCTTGAACCCTGGGCTGGGGTTGTTTTTCTTGCTCTCCCAGCAGAGTCTTCCTAGATTTCCTTGTGTGCTCACAGGACCTGGCCTGGGAATTGCCAAGGCTCTCAGACTTCCAGAGACATGTTTTAGTGCAGCATGGAATCCATTTTAAAAACATTGTCTTTTGCATTATAAAGAGTGCGTGCACATATTAGCTCTGCTATTCAAATTTCTCATGTCCCTGTTGACTTCGTAATGTCCCCAATCTGTCATGGCAGTGTAGCCAGTTTGTCTGTGTGTGACATGACCATGACTGTCTTGAAGCTGAGTAGCTGTGCTGACTTACAGAAGACCTTGGTCATAGCTAGGACAGTGAAACAGACAGAATGCTAGATTCTGTCTAAGTCTGTGGTTATGGTGCGAGGCTTCCCTGTAGAAGGACCAGGGGCCATTAGGGAACATTAGCTGAGATCCTACCATACTCCCTACTGCTTCAGCTACCAAGGTCTTGGAGTGCTATTTACAGTGAGTGATGATGGGCTGGGGGTGCACTGGGGCAGCTTTTCCTGAGGAACCCATGCTGGTAGTAGGACTTGCTGGCTATACTCTTGCTTCTGAGTGACTTATGCTCCTGTAGATAATCTCAATAAAGTCACTACTTCACTTAGCTGGGTTTGGATAGGGCTCATTCTTTGGGCTGTTCGTGCCCACCATCTAGGATGAGTAGAAACTGTGTATTCCCAGGAAGCATTCTGCTACAGTCAAGTTCAAGAGGTGTGTCTTCTCTGAGCCACACCTTTCACCTTTAAAAGGTCCACCAGTTTTCATTCTGTGGGGACATATAGCCACTCTGGTGGCTTGAATGGGAACTACCCCTCATAGGCTTATGGATTTTGAACAGTTGTTTCCTAGCTGGTGTTGCCGTTTGGTGAGGTCACTTGGGAAGTTCAGCCTTTCTGGAGGAATTACATCCCTGGGAGCAGGCTCTGAGATTTCATAGCCCCACCCCACTGCCTCTTCTTCCCTCTCAGGTTCACGATTGAAGATGTGATCCTGAATGCGTGTCCCTTGATGACCTACCTTCTCATCACCAAGGACTCTCCCTCTGAAACTTTAAACCCCAAATTAACTCTTTCTTCCTTCAGATGCCTTGGGTCATGGTGTTTTATCACAGCAATGTGAAGTAACTACACGTTGAGCCTTGCTGCAGCTCTGTGTGAAGGAGCCTGCCTTTTGTGTGCACCTCCAGTTTGGGTTCCAGCAAAGCTTTGTTCTGGAAGGTCTGTTTACTCTGATGTGACAGCTGCCACTCAGCCCCTCCTTTGATTAGAAGTCACCCACTATTCTTTCCCCTGTCTCTTGCTCTTGCTTGTCTAACTCTGTGTCTTAGAAAGTATCTCTTATAAATGGCTGGTAAGGAGGGGGAAGTAGCTGAGAGCACTGCTACTCTTGCTGAGGACCCTGCTTCAGTTCCTGAAACCCATGTGGTGACTCACAACTGATGCCCTCTTCTGTCCTCCTTGGACACCAGGCACATGTGTGATACACAGACATGCATTCAGGCAAAACATCCATGCACATAATACATAAATAGACCACTAAACTTTGTAAGTCGCTACATTAGTTACTCTTCTTGTTGCTGAGGTGAGCAAACACATGGCAAAAGCAACTTAAAGGAAGAAGGATTTATTTTCTTTGCCTATGGTTTAAGAGGGTACAGTTGGGGCAGGAGAGACAGGTGACTAGTTATAAACCCATGCTGCTCTTGGAGGAGATCCGAGTTCAGCCCCCAGCACCCACATCAGGCAGCTTACAAAACTCCAGCTCTAAGGGAGCCAATCACTTTTGCTGGCCTCCCAGAACAAGAAGCAGAAAGCACAAGCTGTTGAAGCTCTGCTCCTCCCCTTTCATTCCATTCAGAAGCCCAGCCAATCAGACACTGCTGTCCAAATTCAGGTAAGCTGTATTCCCTCCTCAGCGAAGCCTCTCCAGAAACACCTTCCCAGATACACCCGTAAGTGTATCTCCCTGGTGAGACCAAATCCTGTCCAGTTGGCAACAGACAAACCATCTTAATAACACATTGTCTTAGTTACTGTTCTGTTGCTGTGACAAAACACCGTGGCAAGGCTACTTATGCAAAAAGCGTTTAATTTGGGGCTCACAGTTCTGAGGGGTTAGAGTACAAGGTCATTATGATGGGAAGCATGGCAGCAGGCGTTGCACAGAGCTTGGGTAGTAGCTGAGAGCTCGCATCTGATCCACAAGCCCAAGCCAGAGAGAAAGAGGAAGGAATGGCATCGGGTTTTGAAACCTCAAAGTTTTCTCCTAGTGACACGCCTTCTCCAACAAAGCCACACCTCCCAGTCCTTTCCAAACAGTTTCACACAGTCTGTGCAAGCATTCGGACAAGTGAGCCTGTGGAGTCCACTCTCATTCAAGACAGCAGCTCTGTGTCTCAACGGAGTCAGGGATCGTTTTTCACTGGACGTTTAGTGGCATGTATAATTACTGGCATTGTAGAAAACATTTCTTAATGATACCTCCTTGTTCTACTTTTTCTTCAGGTCTTGTTTCCAGTGTTCTGGGTTTCTTACGGACCTGGATGTTAACCCTCGGTTGGAAAGTTCCAGTCTTCAACTGTCTCTTCACTGACCTGGTGGCTTCCCTTGCTGTGTAGAGGCATCACAGTTGGGTCTAACCCACTTTATCTGTTTTTGCTTCTGTTATCTGTTTTTTTTTAATTAAAAAAACATTTTTATTTGTGTGCATGTGCATGTGTCTGTGTGCATGTATGACACATGCACGTGGGTTCCTGTGGAGCCAGGGGAGGGGGAGGGTGTCATATCCCCTGGAACTGGAGTTTTCGGTGGTTGTGAGCTGCCCAGCGTGGGTGCTGGGAACTGAAGCTGGGCCCTCTGGGAGACCAGCACAGACTCTTAACTGTAGAACTATCTAGTAACTACCTGGGGTCTTATTAAAAAACAAACAAATCTTCAGGTTCCTGCCTTGAGTTCCTGCCCTGACTTTTCTGGATGATGGATTGATAATGGAACTGTAAGATGAAACTAGTGTTTATTTCCCAACTTCTTTTTTTTTTTCATGGAGCTTTATCACAGCAACAGAAACCCTAACAAACACAGACACATAATTAAAAAACAAACAGCAGCAGCCCCTTGGCCAGATTCATGCCTGGTGCCATGTTTTTTCTTGCTCTGGTCTCGCCAACCCTCTATTTCTCTTGGCTTGAGTTTTCCCAACACATTCCTACTCCCACCAGAGTCCGAGTAGTTATGATCTGTGTTCTGTTCTTTTCCACAAAACAAAACAAACCAGTTTAGACATTTTGATGCATCTAACTCGTCAAGACAAGCCACCTAGGGTCTCCAGAGGCCTTTGAAGCATCCCAGACACTTCAGAGAACAGTCCTGTCTCGATGTGTTCTAGGCTTCATCTTGTCCATGTTGGTGGCAGCATTCAGAATAGCATTGCTATAGCTGTTATCCTTGGCTGGTTCACGTCCCACCTCAGCTGCTCACTGATGAGCACTTCCCCTGCTGTTCAGTTCCTTTTAGGATGGGAGAGGAAGATGGTGGAGGGAAGTTGGAATTGAAAGACATCCTATTTGTTCCCTGAGCTCTCTGGGTTTCATCTTGTGACCCTCAAGCAGGATGTAAGGGCCTGTTGATTTCCCAGCTCACAGAGCACGGTGTCTACAGGCGGACTCCACACAACCACCTCACTGAGCATGTTCCCAGCAAGGCCTTGGTTGTGTGAGATGTGGCTCAGGGTGATTCTAGCCCTGGAGATGCTGATTCCTCTTCACAGCACCAGCAGCATCGGTGCCGCTACCTGACCTCCCTTTCTTAAGCCTTACTAAAAAGGGCTTCTGACTATGAACAAGTGTGACTCAGAGGCTGTGACAGCCCTTGCCCTTAATCATCATAAGGACAGGCCTCTGTTCCCAGTTTAAGGGAAACAGACCTGGTTGGGTAGGGGGACAGACAGGCTGCCCGTGGCATCCATTAGAGCAGGCCTTTGTCCTCTTCTCTTCTCCACCTCACTTGAGTCCTTCTCTCTCTTCCTTGTCGCCCCGTCTAAAACAGACACCTGCACACAACACTCTCCTGGGGCAGAGTTACCCTGACACAGTGTCTGTTTGCACTGCTTTAAACAATGTCTACCTGAGTTTCTCTTGGGCAGACCTGAGGCTCAGAGTTGGTTTCAGTTTCAGGCTAGTGTGTAAATGTTCCAATGATCTCTGGCAAGGAGAACATTGGGATCTTCCCCTTTAGAGTGCCTGCTGGGCTCCACTGCACTGTCTCATTCTTGGGTGGAGGTCCATCATGGGCACTCCCCTAAGCTCCATGTGCCCTACTGTATTAGAGTACCTTTCTAGAACGCAGTGCTACTTTCAAGGTGGTAACAGTAGGGCTGCTGCATGAAATGGTATATGGAAAGCATCTCTCCATCATCCATCTACCAGATTTCCATCCATCCATCCGTCCGTCTGTCCATCCATCCATCATCCATCCATCCACCATCCATCATCCATCCATCCATCATCCATCCGTCCGTCCGTCCATCCATCCATCCATCCATCCAGCATCCATCCATCCATCCATCCATCCACCATCCATCCTTCCATCCATCCACCCGTCCGTCCGTCCATCCATCCATCCATCCATCCAGCATCCATCCGTCCATCCATCCATCCATCCATCCACCATCCATCCATCCATCCAGCCATCATCCACCCATCCATCATCCATCCATCCATCATCCATCCATCCATCCATCCATCCATCCACCATCATCCATCCATCATCCATCCATCCATCCATCATCCATCCATCCATCATCCATCCATCCATCCATCCATCCACTCATCCACCCAC
>NW_021620941.1:5926896-5958470 GCF_004785775.1 Grammomys surdaster
AGAGAATAAGGGAGAGAGAGAATAAGGGAGAGAGAGAATAAGGGAGAGAGAGAATAAGGGAGAGAGAGAATAAGGGAGAGAGAGAGAGAGAGAGAGAGAGAGAGAGAGAGAGAGAGAGAGAGAGGCAGAGTCAGTAAGGACAGTAATGTCCAGGATTCTTTGGTCTGGTGGCAGGGGTATCCTGGTGACACTTGGCTGATCCAGGGGCTGCCTTGCCTTGCATGCTGGAACAAGGTCACTTCTAGGGGAAAGAACCTATCTTCACTTGTGCCCTGGGTACCTCAAGGTAAGGTCCATGTGCCAAGGTGGGCTCACAGATAGCTTGGCATCTAGTCCTCACCTGGCCTAGGCCTCCACTGGAATGCCCTAGAACAGATGACATCTGTCTGCAACTAAGGTCTGCCCTGCCAACTCTCCACTTCAGTGTGGGTCCCAGAATAGTTCAAAGCTTAAGGACAGGTGCTGGGGTCGGGGAGTGTCTCATTTCTGTGTCTCCTTCTAGCCTGGCATCCTAGTAGGTTGTTTGAACTCCAATCTAGCCGTTTCTTAGGTAAAATGGGGATTGCAGATAATAGTCTCTAGTGAGACTCTCATCAGGAACAAGGTGACCAGTGTAAAAAAAAAAAAACTACTAGGGAATTAGGATGATTAATGCTTGGTGACAGGCTGGTCCACAGAAGGCAACTTAAGAGCTCCTGAATCTGCTGAGATCACTACTCTTGTCTCCACCCCCAACCTTGAATCAGAGGATAAGAGCCATGACGATGGTACCCACCGCCACTTCGACCTGCTGGCACAGGCCCACTGAAATGGGATTGTTTAAGGAAGGGCTCTGAGTCAAGGTCAACTTTTCCTTAGCACATATTTTTCCCGGACATCACAAAGTTGACTCTGTCAATGTGTTCACTGGGAGGAGAGCAAAACTAGCAGCAAGTGGAGCATCTCCCAGAGTGCTTAGAAGTGTCAGACTGGCTCCCAACCTGGGGCTCTCAGCTGCACAGAGTGGGGTTCTTCAAGTGCCCTTGAATCTGAGAAGAGAGGCCACAGCTGAGCCAGGCCTGGATTAGTCAGTCTTCTGCAGGGCCTTGCCGTTAATAAGATGGTTGGTTTGGTCTGTAAGTGGATTGTACAGCTAACTAATGTGCCTGTACCTTGCAATTATTCATGGCCCATGATTGCTCTGCCTGAGTTTTCAATACATTATTCATATGTTGGAGAAAAATTTTCTGGAGCTCAGAGCAGGGAGGAAAAGAGAAGCCATGGCTAAGTCTATGTGGGTAATTCTTCAGCAGGAGTGGGTGATTCAGTGTGGAACACAGGCAGTGGGGACAGGTGGAAGAGCTGGGACAGCCTCCGGGAGCCTCCTGCAACTTGGGGCCCAACCTAGTGTCTTGGAAGAGGGGTATCTTCCTCATCATCCTGGACTACGCACTGCTTTCCCGGACTGAATCCCTCTTCATGAGCAAGAGTGGCTCCTGCCAGATGGTGTCCTTCCAAAAAAGATGGCTTGGGGAGGTACTTGGCTCTGCTTCACAGGAAGGAGATTTGACCATTCATGATCTGTGCTCCAAACCGGACTTTCTCAGGTGGACACTGATGGGGGTGTCTAGGCAAAGTGAAATGGGCAGCAGTGTGGCATTCCTGACTGAGTGGAAAGATTGGGATGGGAGTGTCCAAACTCTCACTGAGGGCTCCCTGTGTCTCTGTAGTCAACATAGCTGTGGTCTATTTCAGCAGGACCAGTCAGAGCTGAGCTTCCCACGGGTGCCCTGAGAACCTGTCTTGCCCACTCACGGCATGGATGACTCCATTGCCTCCTCAGACCGTGGATGCTGCGACTATGCTAGCTGGAGCCACAGAATGGCTGTGAGGACCTAGCGTAGACCAGGTGGTGAGGCAACTCCACAGAAAAGCCAGACCCTCAGTCTCCGTAACTCATTTCCGTGCTAATTTCCCCTAGAGCTCGGCGAATTGAGCAAAGATGTCGGTAGCTAATTCAATAATTAAAAACAAACATGGCTTTATTTGAGAAGATCCTGTTCTTCCTGGCTGCCAAGCTGGGATTCAGGCTGTTGGCGGGCTGTGCTACTCAGTGCCAGCCGGTCACTTGCTTCAACTGAAATGTTTATTTCAGGGAAACAGCTGCTGGGGTCCAGTCAAAGTGAAGAGGGGGTAGGGAGACAGACGTGGGTCCTGAGCCTGGATCGTTCTCATATGTCTCCACTGGTGAGACCTTCAGTCTGCTACTAGGACCCCCAAGCCAGGTAGGGTCTGTGATTCTGATCTCTGAAGGGGACATCACCAAAGCTCCCCACAGATGCCCATTGAGCCCCAGGCATCTCCCTCAGAGCAAGGTAAATTTCACGAGTCACAAATCAGTACACCTGTCCTCTCTGGCCATACTCATTCACTGGAGGTGGTAAGAGGAGTCTGGGCTGTACTCTGACACACACACAAGACAGCTCCCTGATGGGTTCAAGTCCTCATGGAGTGGGTAAGGTGGCACCCAAAGTCAAATCCATTTTCTCGTATTAGACCTGAATTATGTCAGGTTTGCTTGCACAATTATCATCTGACATCCAGATGGGCAACCTGCCAACTGTTTAATTAACCATCATGGGTGTCGTGGAGGTCAGGGCTGAGTTGCAAGGCAGGTGGTGGGGAAGGAAATGGTGCTGTCAGTCCTGACGTCATGGACACAGAGTCTGCACACTGCAGGAGGATGTGAATAATTCACATGGGCTGGCTATGCCTCTTGTGGATAGTGAGTGAGCTTGGGGCCCTCACAGGGCTTGAGCCCAGGTTCCCCTTTCTGTGTAGCTCCAGGCGGAGGCCACATCCTTGGTTCTACAATGCAGCTTTGCAGAGCCAGGGAGACTATGGGGACAAAGGACGGGGAGGTTTTCTCAGAGTCACCTGTGCAAGCAAAATGTCAGTCCCTGAATACCTGATGGCAAAGCCAGTGGGGTGTAGCAAACAAGGCACAGAACAGAACAGGGGATCTTGGTTTTAGGTCACTCTCCACTGTGACTGGAGGGACCTTGGCTGCTGTGTCCACAAACTGGGTCCTGGGTGGGGGAGGGTGAGGGGAGGGACTGTCAGCTGAGAAGAGAGGAAGGTGGAGGCCCTGGGATGCTCTGTCAAAGGCCTTTCTGTTCAGTTGAGTCTACAGGATCATAGTGGTAGTTGTTTTCACACCTGCATCATGCCTGCCCTGCAAGCTGGGGAACTCTGGGCATGGGCCAGTGAGCCCTTTGCCCTCACATTGCCCTGGTCAGCAGCAGTCATGTAGATTTTGTAAAGAGAGTGTGCGTTCTTGTTCAGTTCTTAACTTGATAGTGCTTATTACATCCCTAAGCATCCAAGATCCTAAAGGGCTAGTGGGGGTGGGACAGGCACAGAGGGGGACTGTACTCTGAATGCTGAATTACAGACAGACAGCAAAGCCTGAGGATGACCATCTTAGATCAGGGTGGGCAGCACACACAGAGGGAGGGAGAGGAAGCCAGCTCCTGTGTGTGTGTGTGTGTGTGTGTGTGTGTGTGTGTGTGTGAGAGAGAGAGAGAGAGAGAGAGAGAGAGAGAGAGAGAGAGGACTCTACCCAGAAGAGGTTCCTATGAGGAGGCAGGGATGAAGGCGCATCAATCAGAGAGAAGGTTCTGGGAAGCAAACTCCTCACTTCTCATAGTGGTCCATTCCATGGACCTTGCCTTCAGTTGGATTGCCTGGAGGCACTGCTTCCTGGCCAAGAAGCTCTTCCTCCTTGTTCTTGAAGGGTTGCCACCAAGTGACCCAATCTACAGTATCCTAGGTACTACCCAGTCTCTAGGGGTCTCCTGCATGTGGGTGATGGGATTGGAGATGTGAGCATGGGTTTGTTCTCAGATGTGTGCATGCACCCACATGTGCTTTCCTGAGTGTGCACATACAAGTATGTATACCTTCATGCTGGTGCACGTGTACTTGCGGATATGTATACCTGAATGCTCTGGATTCCTCCATAGAGAGCCTTGATGGAGACACATGAGGATAAAGCTGGGTTTGTCACCAGCATCAGCATCTCAGTGTGGCCCTGTGCTGGCTCATCTTCTCGTCATGCCCTGCATGTGAACTGAACTGTAGCTGGCATCCCCATGGAGATTGGACAGATAAGACCCTGGATCTGCTGCTTGCAGGGAGCATGGCTGAAGGTGACAACCATGGTAGCAATAGCATGCCTGACCAAGGATCAGACTTAGGCCAGATGAGCATGGTCTCCCTCTGTGTAGCCTAGCAAAGTAGCCTACAGCCCACACACAGCTGCTCAGTCAGACAGGCCAGCGCAGTAAGTGGCCAGAAAGCACAGAGTCACAGAAAGTACCCAGTTCTGGTATCTGAGATCCAGGTGACAGAGGCCACCCCTTCCAAGGCTCCAGAGGAGGGGCTTCTGGTTGTCCAGCTCTATTCCTTGGCTGGTGGCCACATTGCCACCTAAAAGATGGCCAACCTTTTTGGATGTTTGCATTGGCTACCCCACCCACTGCCTCGACCCCCCCACCCCATGCACCTTGACTGAGGATCTCCCAGAGGCACCTATAATGGATATTCTCCCACCAAGCCCAATTAGGCCTGTGTGGCTCCCCAGGAGGGCTGGATGCTTCTTGTTCCTTTACATACTGACTTCTAGTCTTTGTGGGATACAACGATCCTTACCTGCCCAACTTCTGGTCTTTTTGGTATATGATGTTCCTCACCTGCTCATGGGGGCTACATTCAGGCTCCCCCAGAGCTACAACTTTATCCTAGAATGTCCCATCCATGGAATGTGACACTGGGGATGGTAGTGGTCCAAATGTCCAGAAAGGAGTTAAAACTGGAGTATAGGAGAATTTTTGGGGAATTAGATAAAAACCAGCAGTCCTCAGGAACCTGAAACTCCAGTTCTCATCTGCTAAAAGGAGTCATTTCTCTTAACCGTGTCAGAAGGGCACACGGTAGGTGCATATCAAAGCCTCGCAGGCCTCCAGGCTCCCGTAGTATCACAAGTACCTGTTAGAGAGTTCAGAGTTCACGCTAGCATCCTAGCCCTTTATAGCCTCCTGTCGCTCCCTGCCGCTCATGTCCTCTGTCTCCCAGCTCCTCTTCCTTAAGCCCAGCTACTTCATGACTGTATCACTTGTTCTCTCTGTGCCTCTCACTCTCATTTGCTTGCTGTGTGCTCTGTGCTCTGTCTTCCGGTGTTTCTCCACATCTCCACCGTTCTCTCCTGCTCCTCCTCTTTCGTAGCCATGGCCATGTCCAGTCTGCTGGACAAGTTCAATCTCCTTCTCTCTCCACTTTTGGACTCCTCCAAATGTCTCTGGCTATTCTCTCTCTCATACACAATAAAAGCCTTAGTGATGTCATGGAGCAGTCAGGCTGGCAGTTTCTTTACTGGTCCCCCCTCACAAACAGTAGCAGCTATGTTGGGTACTCAGAGGACTGAACGGGACACAGCTGCCCTTGTTCATGACCAGAAGAGCTGTTCTTGGATGGGGGATGCTGTCTGGGATCTCGGGGTCAAGGAGAGCGTAGCCTTTCTTGGCAGGGTTAACTTATGCTAAACTCACAGAACCCCCTCTGCAGACTGGCTGCTCAGGGGGTGGGGCTGCTGGGATGAAGACATCACTTATGAGGTCCTCACAGTCAGTTTAGTCCCTCAGGGATCTTCAGCAGCCTCTCTTTGTCTTAGATTTCCCATGCTCCCCACTGGGCCCACTGTGGGACTGAGCAGGCAAGAGATCCGTGGCCAAGTACGCATTTCCATGGAGGGTCCCAGTGGACAGCTCCTAGGAATCAAACCCCAGAAGGAAGAGATACAGTTTGAGTTGGGAAAATCAGCTCCTGAGATGTGGCTGCAGATGATTTCATTGAACAGTAGACTGACTTCTCTGGGAGGCTGGCTTCTCCCAAGAGGACTCAGCAAGAGAGGATCGTTTGCCTCCCGGTGCTTAATGAGCTTGTGTCCTGGTTACACTGTTGCTATTTTGTCAACCTGACACAAGCTAGGGTCATCTGAGAAGAGGGAACAACAGCAGAGAAAACGCTTTCATAAGATCGGGCAAGCCCAACACATTGTGGGCAAGCCTAAGGTGCATTTTTAAAGTCAGTGGCAAATGTGGGAGGGCCCAGCGCATTGTGGATGGTGCCACCCCTTGTGCGGTGACCCTGGGTATATAAGAACGCAGGCTGAGCAAGCCATGAGAAACAAGCCAGTAAGTAGTACCCCTCCATGGTTTTTGCTTCAGTTTCTGCCTCTAGGTTCCTGCCCTGGTTTCCTTTAGCAACGGACTGTAGTCTGAAGGCTGTAAGCTAAAATAAACCCTTTCCTCCCCAATTGCTTTTGGCCATGGTGTTTTATCATGGCAATGGAAACCCTAGCTAAGGTACCTTACATGTAATGCCCACCTAGGGTGCACAGTACATCCCGTAGGCCTGTTAGGGGGACATGGACGGCAAGCCTGGGAAGAAAACCTTCAGCCATGGAGAGATGGCAGCTGGCTGATGGGCACCTGGCTGTTCTTTCCATCAGCTAGCATCTCTAAAGTTCCCTGGGTCTGTGACTGAGAACACTTCTTAACCCTGCCCCCATGTGGTTCAAAACTCGCGCGGGTACACGGCGTGGGTACAGGGCGGGTCACACTTGTCGCGCCCGCTATGGCACTTCCCAGCGGGACTCAACAGCGCAGACCGCTAAGTCTCCCAGGAGCCCGCGAAGGCGGTGCATGGGCCGCTGTTGTAAGGGGAGAATGTCTCGCAGGCCACTAGAGTGCAGAGAGTGTAGGGACTGGTGGAGAAGGCTCCCCCACCCCCGTGCCCCTCGCGTAAGTTTTCCACTTACACAAAGAGTCCAGAATTTCAAGAGACACATGGAACTGAAGACATGTAGATTTATTGACATGGTGATGAGTCTGAATGATGGCATGCTCTCCCAAAAAATGTCAGGAGAGGCCCCCTTATATTGGGGAGAGGAGGGGTTTGGGAGGTGACTACGCTCCGGCCTTTAGGTAATATGTAAATCTTGAGGCAGAGACCTGTTCCCCCGCCCTCTACCTGGGCTTTACGTGACCCACTGCATGTTACATGGAGACCACGTATCAGGTCTCTGGGTTCTGGGGGCGTGGCCAACACCCCAGGATTTCCACAGCCCCACACCCCTAAACTTATTGCCCAGTGCAGTCTCCTGACTCAAGTCCTTGTCTCCTCATCAACTTTTCTGGAAGCCCAAGGCCAGCCTAATCAAGTGGCAGTTGCTCTGTAACGTCCTGTTCCCCAAGGAGATCCACCGAACCACCATGACTGCAGAAACCCTTCAAGAGAAGTGCCAGGGAAGGACTCTGACAGCCAGCTCCTCCAATGGTGTCCTTGAGACCCATACCCAGAAGAGTATGGTCACACAGGTATGTTTGGGGGGCATTCTGAAGGATGCTGGGAACAAGCTGTGGGAGCCCTGTGAGGAGTTAATGAGGAATGGAGGCTGAAAGAAGCTTCTGTGTGGCAGTAGGAGGAGTCCAGGAAGGGTGGAGACTAGCTGTAGGAGGGGGTGGGGGAGAAGCAAGGGCGGAGATGGAAAGGGGAAAGCAGGACAGAGGGGGAGGGGCAGAAAGACAAACACCTTGACCTTGATGGAGGTCAGGGTGAGGTCACTGCATGTGTGTCCAACTTGAGAGGTTGGAGGACATGAGGGTAGGAATCATGGAGTTAGGCCTGAGGTGCCAAGGATGCAGCCTTCTAGAGGAACTGATGCTGAAAGCATGAAGAAGGGACATAGGAACCCAGGAAGCAACTTGATTAAATCAAGGAGAAAAGAAAGTTGGAAACAGTGAAGGCCAGCTGTCCCTGCTGTCCCAGAAGCTGTGTGCTGACCCTTGATATCTTTATCAGGCCCCACCAGGTCAGAGTGGGAGCTTCTATGGGGGTCATGGTGATGTCAAGAAAAGATTGTGGTCTTACTGGACAGCTCGGGGCCGGGTAGAATTACCAGGGTCTCAGGACCTTTTACTTTGCAGAACATGGGAGAAGGGTGTTCCTGCCCCACTGGCATGTCTGGGTCCTATCTGTGGGTTTTCCAGTCCCTGTTGTAGGGAGTCTGTTCCTGGCTAGTGAGGAAAGCTGGAACAGGGTTCCCAGCCTGTAGGCGGTAGCCTGTCTTGATGGAAGCCAGTCTTTCCAATTGCCTGGAAGCTAAACAGTGGCCATGCTCACAGAGGGGCCTGTAAGGTTACCAAAGCCCAAGCTGGAGCGGTGTGGGTCTGAGAGACCAGTTTCCCTCTGTTACTTTGCTGTGGTCCTTCTAGGCTGAAGGGATGCCATGGCTCTGTTGTTGACATTCAGCAGTTAGACCTAGAGGGTCAGCTTGGTGAGGACATTCCACACCTTACCTTGATCTCAGCTTGGAACCCAGCCTGGGTACCCATCATGCTTTCATCTCCCTATGAGCCGACTGGGTCAGGGGACTGGCACCACTCAGCAGGACACGTTATCAAGTGATCACTTCTTCAGCATTAGCCTCACCCCAACTCCACTTCTGTCCACTTGGGGCTTTCTATTATTAATCATAGATTATGTTAGTTTATGATTATAAAATAGAAAGACTTCCTTGTGGCTGCTAGTGTCTGACTCATTATCCATATGATCTTCACTCTGTCCTGGGCACAGGAGGGAGAGAAGAGAAACAACAGGCAGGTAAAGGCTTCTGGTCTCTTACCATCCCTTCTTAGACAGATAGAGACATAGATGTGGGCACAGCTCACAGAACGACAGGACATCATGTATCCTGGTCGTGCAAGGCATCATGTGTCCCAGTGATGCTGGGCAGCTTTTTGTGAGACAGATATCCCACCCAGGTCCTCTGATGTTCAATGCATGATTTCTGCTACCTAGTGATCTCTGAGAAATTAATTTCTGTTCTCCAGATGTGATGGTTTAGTCTTTTTTTTTTGCTTCATTTTGTTTTCTTTCTTTCATTCTTTCTTTCTTCTTCCTTCCTTCCTTTCTTTCTCTCTCTCTCTCTCTCTTTCTTTCTTTCTTTCTTTCTTTCTTTCTTTCTTTCTTTCTTTTTCAAAACAGGGTTTCTCTGTGTATCTCTGGTTGTCCTGGAAATCATGCTATAGACCATGCTGACCTCACACTCAGAGATCTACCTGCCTCCCTTCCTGAGTCCTGGGATTAAAGGCATGTGCCACCACTGTCTGGACTTAGTGCTAATTTTTAACAGAACCCAGAATCACCTATGTGACAGACATCTAGGCACGCCTGTGGGGGTTATCCTGATTGTGTTAACTGAAGTGGGAGGGGCTACTCACTGGGGTGCTGGACTGTGTAAGTGGAGAGGCAGAGCTGAGCAGCAATGAGCATCCATTGCTTTCCGCTTCCTGAGAGTGGATGTGATGTGTGCAGCTGCGTCAAGCTGCCACGGTCTTGATTTCCCTGCCGTGATGGAACTGTGAACTAGAGTAAGCCCTTTACCTGTGAAGTTGCCTTTGTCAGAATATTTTAATACAGCATCAGGAAAAGAGGCCAAGACAGCAATGATGCTGAGTGGTGTGAGAGCTTTGGGAAAGTGAATGTGTCATCCAACCTGGTGCGGCCCATGGCTCAGGCCTGAGACACTCCCCTATGGGCCAAAACAGCTGAATAGTAACTAAAATGCCCTCTTTGGTCTGGAGTTCTGTGCTACTTGGAAAGAAGCCATTGGCATTCCAGTTGCTGTGGCTGTCCTCAGGGGCATGCTCCTTCCATCATGGCTGGATGGTCCCACATGTGTGCTGCAGCTGTGGTCTAAGCTGTACCTTGGCTCTTTTGATGACAACACATATGGTCATATGCACAGGCTCCTGAATGGCTATGGGCATGCAGCTGCCCCTGAGCCCGGCCATCCCTTAGAATGAAGGATGTTAGTTTCTTTTTCTTTATGTTACTCCACAGCTGGGTGCTTTTGTGAGTGATTGTAAAAAACAAACAAACAAACAAAAAACCAAAAAAACCCCACAAAAAACAAAAACACCCACAGCACATGCAAAGAGAGATGGATCATGAGGACAGAGAGGAGCTGCATTAGCCTGCTAGTGTGTCTGGTGCCTGTAGTATGTCTCAGCCTTGCTTTATCTTCTCTAAAGGGTCACTCCTACCTGTCCCCACACAATTGTCCCAACAAGTTGCCCAAGTTCAGGGACTCCTTTCATGGCCCAGGTGTAAGGACATGGCTGATCCATGTGTGTTGTATCTAACTGGGACCCTTGTCAACTGGAAGAAGTAAATCTTACACAAAGGTGGGCTGTCTTCGGCACCACACAACAGTGAGACTCTGTCCTACAGTGGTTCAGTGTGGGTCTCACATGCCACCAAAGCTCATGAGATGAAGATTTCAACACCTTCATGGTGCTCCTAGGATGTGGTAGAGCCTTTAGGAATGAACCCTCAGTGGGGGATGGGAATTAGGGCTGGGAACTGTCCCCTTGGATGGATAGCATTCCCAGATTCTCCTCTGCCTTTCTGTTTGTTTCCTAGCTCATTTCTACAAAATGAACAGCTCCTATGATGTGCTATGTTAGTATTGGTTCAAGTAGCCAGGGACTGAGGCCTCTGAACACAAAAACAGGAACAAACCTGCCATCTTTTGAAGTTGATTCTCTTGGGTATTTTTGTCACAGTGGTGGAGAGCTGATAGACACATAGAAAGCAACAAATGAGTCTGCGCCTCTGTATTTGGGGCTATTTCCATCTGGGAAGAACCATAGTCCATAGAACTGAGGAGATGATCAGGGTGGCTCTGTTGTTACTGCCTTGTGGTTTACTCTGACTCTGAACCCGCAGAAGTAAGTGTACTTGCAGTACATATATCCAAAGGGTTTCATGAGCCCCTGGGTAAGAGATAGGCCAGGTAGATAAGGATGAAAAGACAAGAACTATAAATAAGTCATGGGTCATAAGGAATCTAAAGAAAGAAGACACTTTATAGACATAATGCAATGTACTTTTTAAAAAAAGAGAATCAAAGTTAGCACTTCTTAATTGGTTGTTTTCTGACAATTCATTCAGCAATGTAGTCCTTGGTACCCAGACCAGGGACACTGGATTTAGAAACCTGGGACACACTAGGGAAGGCTCATTAAGAGAATGGACCTGAAATTATTCACATTGAGACTTTTTTGATTAGAATGTGTTTAGACAGGCTGCTAATGTGGCCAAGAGTGCTCAAATTCTAACATGGGCAGATGAGGAATCATCATGGGAGCCTTTCAAGTATAAAACTCCTCAAATAACTTCAATAGGCCAGTGCAGATTATGGCCCCACCTCTCCATATACAATTACTTTAGTAGAACACTTAACTAGTGGATGGATGACCCCCTGTGATATAGATAGGGGTTAGGATTTAATAGAAGTTTTTCTTAGGGGCCAGTGTTAAAATGGCTGCTGACCCCATTACTTGGAAATCTGAGACTCCTGTATGGTTGGAACAATGGCCCCTGTCTATAGAAAAGAAACAAACAGCCATAGATTTGGCTAATGAACAATTGCAACTGGGACATACAGAACCTTCCAATAGTCTCTGGAATACTCCTATATTTGTTATTTAAAAAATCAGGAAAATGGAGGCTCCTATGAGACTTGAGAAAATTGAGACTGTGGAAGATATGGGAGCTCTTCAACCTGAGCTGTCCTCCCTCTGCTGTTCCTAGGGATGACTGTCATAGTCATAAATTCATAGGATTGTTATCATAGTCGTAGTTTTAGAGGATTGTTATTGTAGTCATAGAATTATAGGATTGTTATCATAGTCATAGATTTAGAGGATTGCTTCTTTACTATTCCTTTGAGTCCTCAGTAATGTAAAAGATTTGCCTTTAGTCTTCCCTCTACAAATTTAAGACAGCTATATTATAGCTATCAATGGAAGTCTTCCTCCAAGACATGAAAAATAGTCCTACTCTTTGTCAAAATTTTGTAGATAAGATTTTACAAAAAAAGAAAAATTAGAGATAAACATTCACAGATCATTATATGGATGATATTCTCATTTTCCACAAGGACAGAGCCTACCTATAAAAAAATGTTACAACAACTGATTTCTCAGTTGTCTCCCTCTGAGCTTAAGATGGTCCCAGAAAAAAAAAAAAGCTATAACCTCCATTTAATTATTTGGGTTGTGTTTTAAGGACATAGACAGTGTCCCACCAGCCTTTAGAATTAAGGCTAGATAATCTTACAATGTTAAATGACCTATCTCTTAGGACCCATACATTGGATTCACCCATTTTTTAAAAACACTACTGTTGAGCTTAAATTCCTATTAGACCTGTTAAGAGGATGTCTTAGTTTGGATTTTATTGCTGTGAACAGATACCATGACCAGTGCAAGTCTTATAAAGAAGAACATTTAATTGGGGCAGGCTTACAAGCTCAGAGGTTCAGTCCATTATCATCAACATGTGAGCATGGCAGTGTCCAGGCAAAGCTGAGAGTTCTGCATCTTCATCTGAAGGCTCCTAGCATAATACTGACTTCCAGGCAGCAAGGACTAGGGTCTTAAAGCCCATGTTCACTGTGACACACCTACTCCAACAAGGCCACACCTCCTAATAGTGCCACTCCCTGGCTCAAGCATATACAAACCATCACAGAGGATATTATGATAGTTGCTTCATTATTGTTCTGTGTTTCATATTTGGAGGAATGGGCCAAACTTCATCTGCCAGATGATCACCCCTTGATTTAGTTTTAACTCTTTTCATGGATTTCCAGAAAAAAGCAGCTGAATTAGGACAACAAAACCTGATAAACCTTTGGGCTCTGTACCCTTGGCTGGGAGCCCAGCACTGCTGTTATATGGTTGTTTCTGACTGGTCTTAAATGTTCTGTATGTCTTGGTTATAGATTATTGGCTTAGAAGTTATTGAGTATGGTTACAAACCTGTAACATCAGTTAAATAAACTTTATCTTACAACTCATGACTTAGGGTTGGCATTGTTATGGACAACATGTGGCATGCGTCTATCAAGAGAATATGTCTCCAAAGATACATTTAAATTGTGATAGGATTTTTATATAATTCACACCCTGTCTTAAAAACCAGGTTTATGGAAGATATAATTTAAAACAATGCTTGTTTAACAAACCATTAAAGCTGTACCTCCATGCATTTGTATATAAGGACATACTTGCTGTCAGCCAAACTTAACAACATCAAAATAATCTACTTGGTACTGATTTTAGATACACTAAATTGTTTACTGTTAAAACTTGGTTTTGTCTTCTAAAAATTATGATTATTCTCTATGTCTTAATTTTAAAAGAGGTATTGTGTTTTGATATTGCAAAAACACAAGAGTTGAGAGATTTTAAACTTTATTAAAGAAAGTTGTGGGGTTTTACAGAAAATTAAGAACTGGATATTTTAAAAGCAGCTTTAGAAATTCTTAAATTTATAAGGCTATGGGACATTTTATAGTTTATCAGATATTTTACTGTAATGTATTTATTAATATATAATCTCAATAAATAGGCAAATAAAAGACTAAATATTAGGGCTACAACTAAATAGCAGAGACTGAAGAATTCCTATCTTATGATGCAATAGGACAATGACCTGAAAAGTCTGACAAATAACTTGGAGCAGTTTCTCAGTTTATGGGTCACAAGGCTTTGGGGGTCAAAAGACCTGTTAACAGAACAGTGGAAAGACCTTGTGTGCGTTTAGCTGTGGATTGAGGATATGCTTGTGATTTTTCACAGGATGCTGACTCTCCCATTTGGGTGCTTGACTGACTGCCTGATTCAATCTTATAGAAGTTCTCCTATGGCCATCTCAACAGTGGGGCCAATGATGGAACTCATCTCTGAGATGAAGAAATGGTGTCTGCAGTGAGCCATCAGCGGATTTTAACCTTCTGATCACAACCCGGAAGCCACAGCCTCGGAGTTGATGCTACCACTTCAAGGTCTTCAACAAAGGGGAGAGTCCCAGGAAACTGCTGGTTTTGACTGCGTCAGATTTTATAGAGTTAAGAAGGCCTAACATCCAACATCCTGAAACATTAGGAATACAGGCTTGCTTTTCAGATCCCTGTGTTATATTGAAGGAAACAAACAAACAAACAAACAAATGCCTTAACAATCTAGTTCCTTTTATTACTATAAATTTTCCTCTTGAATGGTTACTAATTGTATCAATTCCTTTTGGGAAGAAGGAACTTTTGTTTTGGTAAATCAACCTTCCTATGTTTTATTACCTATAAATCTAAGCCAGCCTTGGTTTGATGACCCAGACATTTATATTGGATACCATTACCAATGCTCTTACTAGATCAAAAAGATTTGTCGCTGCCCTTATATTAGAAATTACTGACTTAATTGGAATTTTGGGGCCAGACACGTCCTCTCCCACAGCACTAGTTCGAGAGGTTCATACTACAGAACACGTTAATCGGCTTTCAATAACTGTGTCCTGGCACTTATTACTCAAGAAAAAAAAACTGATAAAAATCTAGAAGATAGAGTAAATACTTTAGAAGAAGCAGTCTTATTTATGGGTAATCGAATTGAAAACATCAGGGTTAGATTAATTATTTTCTGTCATTCACAATTTAAGCGGATCTGTGTCACTCTGCTTCCGTACAATGCTTCTAACTGTGGCTTGGGCACAGGTTAGGTCCCACCTCCATGGCCTATGAAACAGTTCTGAGTTAGCTATAACTATGCAGTCTTTACATCAATAAATTACAGCCGTTGGTTGAGCTCAATTGCTCTGGCCCTGGGCATCAGGGATAAGCTGGTCATGAGGTACTTAGGCAGAGGTTGACTGGGCATGTCAAAATAACATTGTTGGGCTTCTGGAAGAATGTTTGGTCAACCAAAACTAACCAACCAACCAACCAACCAACCAACCAACCAACCAACCAACCAAATAAAAACAGCGTGGGTTGTTATGCCCTGTGGCCCCTGACACCTTTTATGGGACCCAGAGAAGCCTCAGAAAATACCTTGGGATAAAATCCAGAGGCTGACACCCAGATCCTGAGGCGTAGGTTGCTCATCCCACAGCTGATGGCTCCAGCCAGCATATGTGCCAGCCAAGGGCAGCAGGCTGTGGTCTGGGGTCTACACAAGTGACTGGGTGCAGCAATGGCCTCCTATAAAAAGAGACTAGCCACAGTGTCAGCACTGTGTGTTACTTACTGCTTGCTTGCAGATGGCAGCCACTTTTCTTCTCCTAGTTTATGGAGACATGTGTGGGGCTGTTAGCTTATGGGTAGAAGTGGGTCCTGTTGGGCAGCGTTGTGGATCCGTGTGTCTGCCACAGCTCAGTGAGGCAGAAGCGTGGGAATTTGACTGAGCTCCCCTCTATGCTGTGTTGGGCAGATGCTAGGCTGTGAGAAGCTGTGGGGCTCTGCCCGGGCATGGAGAGGTCTCAGCCTGAAGTCCTGAGGGGATGGAGCTCTTGGATGGGGACCCCCGGACAAGAAGGCTTGCAGGGATCGACTAGTCTCAGATTCCTGGGCTCTCAGGTGCTGCTGGGAGCCAAGGAAGAGTTGAGACTGGCAGCATGTGGGCTGTACTGGCCAGCAGCCTAGAGGTGCGAGAGGGAAAGCTCCAGCAGTGCCCTGTGGGGTTACAGACTCTTGGTTACTGGCACTCACTTTGCTAGGTCGCTGGCTTGGCTACCTTGCTTGAGTTGGCAGCCTCTGCGGCGGGAATGTAGAAAAGTCTTCTGGCGGGAGATTAAGCAGTGGCCCATCTTCACAGCCCCAAAGACATGAGGAAGTCCATGGTTTTAAAAGGTTTATTGTCGTGGTAGAAAGTGAATGTGGCTGCACCCCTCCCCCCCATTCCCAGGGCAGACCTGAGTTAAGTAGGGAGGGAGGAGGGAGAAGGGTCTGAGAAGGAATGTTTAATTGGCTATGCCCTCTGGCCTTCAGGTATCTCATTAATATGGAAATCTCTTGAGACTGAGGCCTGTAGTCACATCCTCTACCTGTGCTGGGTGACACAAACCTCTCTTTGGGAGGGGTTGTGGAGGGCTGAAGCCAAGTGAAAGGAACCAGGGGCCCAGGAACAAAGTTGAACATCTTCTGTCCCATTAGGGTCTGGAGTTAGAGGTCTGTGCTCGACCAGGTGCCCAGCTGCCTCTTACAGCCCACCGCCCCTCAGTAATGCAATCGTTTGCATTAATGTTAGTTTGGGTCCCCAAATATTGTTTGTATGAGAGAGTCTGCATGTAGCTCCTGTGAACCTGCTCCCAGTTAATTCTGATCGATAAACAAAGATGCCGATAGTTGGGGAGAAGAGAGAAAGGCGGGATTTAGGGTTCCCTGGCCTGGGACCATGAGGAAGGTGGAGGAGGAGAGAGACAAGAGCCACCATAGAGTAAAGAGGCAAGGAGAACACCATGTAAAAGAGACAAGAGAACGTGGCCCAGAGGGATGCTCAACTGCTGCAGCCAAGATGGAACGTAGAAATGAGCCAGTAGTAACTCTGAGCCGGCTGGAGGTAGATTCTAACAGCATGGCAGTTAGACAGTTGCCCAGCCGTTGTGCTGCTTCAGGCATATTAAATATAAAGACTGCATGTGTGTCTTTTATCTGGGAACATTAAATGGTCCAAGGAGGGAAGGAACCCTGAACCAAAATTTATTAATATGTTGCTGGGAATGGCGGGTAGAAGACCCTTACCAGGATTGTAGCCTTGCAGTAGGCTTGGAGCAGGTGACACTTGGCACCAGGGCTCCATGGAGGGGGCCAGGTCTTCATGCCTCTTATGAAAGAGTCTTGATATGACTATCTGGGGGTGCCAGTGAAGAGGTGACTATTAAGGGGCCACAGTAGACTCCTGCCCATCAACTTCTAATGAGCTGAAGTTCTTACCCTGTACCAATTCCCCAGGGGAACCCCAGAACTCCTTTCTCAGACTCCTTTGTAGTTCAAGTATAGCAGCAGACTGGCTCTTTTTCTGTCCTAGAAGGCACATGGAGCCCACCAGAAGACAAGAGGCCCTGAAAATGTAGCATTGCCTAGCTTTTGCCAGGTAGGGTGGCACCAGGTCCATGGAAGATGGGGCTTTTTTACTGTCTACTGCCAAAGCTGAGCTCCTCCAGTCACACTAGTAGCCTGGGGGCAACCAGGAAGGGAGCCCTCTGACAGCCTTTTGGGAGACATGGCAGGAGGATGGAGTGGATTTCTGACTGTCTGTGGTCCTGTTGCTGATGCTCTTGGGAGGCCAGGTCCAGCTGAGTGGCTGCTAGCCTGCAAAGGGCTTGTCTTTGATCACAGGGTCATGGGCCTCTGGGGCTTTCCTGGCCAGACTTCATTAGGACCTCACTGGCCTGGTTGCTACAGATTGATCAAAGATTGATCAAATGTCTCTTCCCTTCGCCAGGGCCAGATGGTCATTCCTGCATCAAACAGAGCCGGGCTGTGCCCCACACTGGCCCCACACTGGCCCAGCAGCAGGAAGGCGGGGCTTAAAGTCTGTGCAGGTCCCAGAGCACAATTCCTGGATCTCTGGGAGCAGAAATCTTCTGAAACTTGCCTTTGGCCTCCCGCAGTCCTGAGTTAGTTACTCTGGCTTCAGCTTCAGAGAAGAGTTTTTGTTTGTGGGCATAGTAGTGGGAGCCCATGTGCATGTGTGCACGAGTCTGAACATAGGTGTGGGAGGCTGTGGTGACTATTCTTGCTCGTCAGCTTGACTTCTTCAGGGATTAACTTAAACTCAAGCAGCTGGGCACACTTGTGATATTTTTCATAATGAAGTCACTTCAAGTGGGAAGATCTGCTTCCAATTTGGATCTTTGAAGTGGGAAGATCCACCTTCATTCTGGGCCTCATCTTCTGCTGGCAACCTAAATAGAGGACATGGGAGAAGGAAGCTCTCTCTGTGTCTGCTTGCCTTTGCTTTCACTAGCAAGTCCATTCCTTCACTGGCATTAGAGCCTACTTCCTCAGGATTCTGGCATACACTGAAGACCAGTTGAGACAACCAGCCTCGTGGACTACTGAATTCTTGGACCTTTGTTTGTAGGCAGCTTTTGTTGGACTAGCTGGACCATAGCCTATAAGCTGCTCTAATAAATTATATAGGATGACTATATATTTATATATCATCCTACAAGTTCTTTTCCTTTAAAGAACCCTAACTGATACAGAAACCATGAGAAAATGTGCATTTATGTGCCTGAGTGTGTACACAGTGTGGGATACCATGAGCATGTGTACACACATGTGTATATAAGTACATCAGACCATGTGTACATGTATGAATGTCTACACAGGTGTGGGGTACAATGTGCATGTGAATACACAAATCTGTATATAAGTATATCAGACCTTGTTCATATGCATGAGTATGAACATAGGTATGGGAGGCCATGGTCACATGTGTATGTGTGTGCATATCATGTATGTATATACCAAGCACACAGGGATGTGGAAAGTATTACATGCCATGTGTGTGATATTACATGCGATAGTGTTTATTTAGATATATTTATTTTATGAGTTTGGGTATTTTGCTTGCATGTATCTGTGCACCATGTGTGCCTTGTGCCTGTGGAGCTCAGAAGAGAGTGTTGTACTTCGTGGATCTGGAATTATAGATGATTGTGAGTCAACATCTAATTGCTGGGAACAAAACCCAGGTCCTCTGCAAGAACAGGCGCTCTTAACTGCTGAAGCATCTCTCCAGCTCTTCAATGGTTCTCAACTCAACAGAACCTTGAGTCACCTGGGCATGCCCATGGGGAATTATCTTGAGTGTGTGATGGTGGGAAGACCTGTCCACCATGGGCAGCACCACTCCCTGGCTGGAATCCTGGACTGTGTAAGGGGAGAAAGAGAGTTGAACAGCAACACTCATCCATTGCTCTCTGAGTCTTGGTTGTAGATTCCAGGTGAACATTGACTTCAAGCTCCTGCTGCCTTGACTTCCCAGCCAGGATAACCTTTTCTTCCCTAAGTTGCTTTACTCGTAGTGTTTTAGCACAGCCACAGGAGAAGAAGCCAAGACAGCATATAGTATACACTGTTAGAGTGTATGTCATAGCACACATGCTATGAACTCATTCATGGCAGCTGTACACGTGCTGGCTGTAAGTATGAATGTGATGGCTGAGTACATGCTTATGCTTGACTGTGTCACCTGCACACATATGGGCAGTGTGAGTAGAAGTTCCCGAACAGTTGGTAGAAAGACCTCACTTGATCACTTAAGCTAGACTGGGCTCTAGTGCTGCTCTAAACACAGCCTGGGGATGTAGCACTGAGTGTCTGTGCATAGAATCAACTGTATACAATACTGACATGGGAAGCCTGTACAGGGTGCAGATCTTTGGTGGACAGCACTATGTTTCCAAAGGTCAGTTCTCTGACTGGAGGTTTAACTAGATTCTGTGGCTGTCTTTCCCTGTGGTATGCATACCGAGCCCATAATTGCTGTCTTTGTCCAGCACAAGAGCCCCATGTGGACAAGCCTGTAACCACAAGAGGCCCTTTCACTGGCTGCAGCAGGGCCCACCCAGTGCTTGGAGGCACCTTTGCTTTGCTTTATCAAGGTAGCTGAGAGGCAGGTGATCTCTGCAGAGCCCCATTCCAGCCAAGGTGTCTGTGGTAGCTAAAGGTTAGAATAGGTCCAGCCCCAGTGCCTTGCCCTTTCTTAGGGAAAAGAGCTCATGCTGCCCCCTTCTTGACCAAAGAGGCCTTGCTGATGCCCTTCCTAGTGGACCTGGGTTCCCTGACCCTGAGACTTCCCCAGTTCATTGTGCAGAGGGGGCCTTGATTGGCTGGCTTGTTTGAAATCAATAATGTACAAGACATCTCTCAGTGACACGTATGCTTCTAGGGAAGAGTTTACAAAGTTCCATCTTGGTGCTAACTTATAGCCCTTACCCTTGGACCTGCGTTTCCACAAGACGGGGGGTCCTCTGCTCTGTTGGTAAACAAGGAGACTCAATCCCACCCTGCATTCCTAGGCTAAGATGAGCAGCCTCCTGGTTTTGACTCAGTGGAACTGTTTTTCACAAAATCTGGCCTCTGGTTCTTGTCCCCAGGAGCCCAGTTTTATCAAGAACATGTTGGGTTAGCACTGAAGAATGACCTCCTTCCCTGCCATCCCACATGTCTGGCCACACTTGAGAGATGGAGGCTCCTGCTTTCTTTACTCCTAAGTGTGTTCGGCCACTGGATTACTTCATCAAGAATCCTAATCTCTGAGGCTGTGTTTGGTTCAGGAGATTCCTGTCTGCTTGACCCTGCCTGCCTTAGCTGGTCCTTTTGTTGGGAGTGAGCCCAGCTCAATATGAGTCTTTTCCATGCTAGATTACTTTCGACCAAATCTACCTCACTGATTTTGCTGCTAACTGCAGGTTGCAGGGTTTCATCCACCACAGTCCAAGGCCTATAAGAAGATCCTGTCTGAGAATTGCCCTAAAGACCCACGCATGTCATACAAAGTCCCCTGACATGGCTCCTGTAAAGGGCTTTCAGAAAGAGAACATGGATGTGAGAGGGTCATGTTGAGGCCTCATGACAAACCAAGAATGGTCTTTCTAGGGACAGTAATGGTGGAAGGGAAAGGTAGCAGTTGGATTTATCTTATCTCATGTCCCCACAGCCTGGACAATGACCCCAGTGTGTCCTGGGTCTTTTTGGCACCTCTGAGCCACTGCTATCTTTGGAAGCCAAACCTTCCAGTCTCTGGGGTAGGTCCCCCAGCACCTCCTGCTCAAGTGGATACTGAGGTGGACACCTGAGAGAGGCTGGGAGCAGTTTGTGATCCACTAATCAGTATTAACAAGGACACTGACCAAAAGCCTTGAGGCAGAGGCACAATGCCAATGTGTTCATAAGAAATCTCCTTTGTTGAAAACATCACAGAGTAGAGGGAAGCTGCCCAGTGAACAAGGCGCTTGTATCCCTGAGCCCTGGAAAAGATGTCCTCTCTCTGCCTCAGTTTCTTTCTCTGCAAAGTGGGAATGTTATCAATCAGCTGTAGCGGTGAGTTTAACTACACCACTTTGGTTCCCTGCAGGTCACATCCACGCACCCACACAGGAGCAATCTGGATTCACGAATGGAAAACACACACACACACACACACACACACACACACACAAACACACCAGTTAACTTTAAAATGCCTTGGCTAGCTCAAAAGGCTGGGCACTCCTAAACCTTTCCCTGCTACCCCAGGCCCAATTGGGGAAGTGGCCAGTGGCCGTCCACCTGAATCCTCATGGCTGGTTGGCTTTCTCTCCTGCAGCTCCTGTGCCCCATCCTTCTATCTGAGTCATGGCAATTCTCTGTCTCCTTTTTCCCAGTTCCTAGCCCTCACGAATCTAAAGTCCTCACCTCATCTCTCTTTGCCCAGCCATTGGCCACTGGCATCTTTATTGATCCATCAAATCCCAACAGGGGACAAGGACCTTCTGCATTTGGACTCGCAGATTCCCGATTAAATCAGAGCATTAAAATCAGTCCCCAACCATCAGCTCTTGTTGGAGCCATGGTGTCAATGGGATGAGTGAATGTTGGCAGCTTATCGGACAAGGAGGGGCTTGGGTAAAACTCTTCCCTCTTACAGCAAGTGGGCCTCCTTGGCTCTCCCCATAGGCTCCAGGCCTGGGCCCTTGGCAGCTCTCATTAGCTGGCCTCTGTACCCAAAGAAGCCTTGTAGGGAAAAATCAAACCCTGGTGTAGAAAGTGGATCACTAATATGCCTGAAGTGCTAAAGTGAGACCAGGCCTGCAGCCCAGTTCTCAAACAGCCAGATCAGAAGGAAGCTGAGCAGCTGGTTTGATTCAGTCTCCAGCCATGGGCTCCAGGGCAGGAAAGAAAGCAGAACAAAGCGAAGCCAGATCTGTTTACGCTCTACCAGCTGGAGGTTTAAGGATCGTGGAAGGAGCTGCTCTTTCTGTTGTGATCCTCTCTCTCTCTCTCTCTCTCTCTCTCTCTCTCTCTCTCTCTCTCTCTCTCTCTCTGCTGATGGAGCTCTCAGCTCCTGCCCCGGTGTCTGCATGCTGCCGTACTCCCTGCCATGACGATAATGGACTAAATAAACCCTGGAACTGTTCGCTAACTCTCAATCAAAGCCTTCTTTTGTAAGAGTCACCCTGGTCATGGTTCCCTTCACAATGATAGAGAAAAGTGGTTAAAGCATCTGTAACCTAGAATATTAACAACACTCTGTTCTTCCCACTGCCCTGACTCTGCCCACCATGTCACCTGGATCAGGAAACAAAGTCTCAGATGCATCAAGAAGCTTGCATGGCCGAGCACCACTATCACCTAAATGCCAGGCTGGCCCAAGGGTCCCAGGCAGCAAATCTCTGAGTTCAAACCCTCAGGCTTCAGAGACTCTTTTTACTCCAGCAGGGGCCCAGGCTCAGTGACAACATGCTGTGGGCAAGGACACAGGCAGAAGACACCTGGTCTTCTAGATGGGGTGTCTACCCAAACTAAAGCCAGAGGCAGACTAGCTATCACCTGCCACTCCAGTTCCAGAGACAGCAAAGCCAAGTGAAATTGCTTACCGTGAGTCCCAAAGACCTAAGCAAAGCTGTACTCACACCAAAACCAGGACCCAATGCCTCTTGCCTGGGGGATGTTTTCTGAAAGCTAATATCTTTTCCTGAAATCAGAATAGCTCACACATACACACACATACACACACACACACACACACACACACTCCAGTCCACTAGAAAATTTGAGACACCATGGTCAAGTTATAACAGCCTTCTAAACACCAACAGAAGAAAGAAAAAAAAAAAGAAATGAAGTCATGCACAGCCTGTTGTGGGTGAATCATGACTTCTGTAATGGGATTGGGGCCACCTGTATGGGCAGGGACAGTCCCTGAGCACCAGAGGCTGCTTCCCAGGCAGAGTTTGGATGGGGTGCCTTCCGGAATAGCACAGTGTAGCACAAGCCAGAAGCCCGGTGGGAATGTCTGATTGGGAGTCAGGCTGGAGAACCACCTGGGTAGGAAGCTAGAGATACATCCAGAGAGCTAGATGCCCTGGTGAGAGACAGGGGTGGGCACAAGCAGACCTACATAGGGGCATAAGGAGGACACCTTCTCTGAGGGCTGAGACACACAACATGGTAGGTCTTGGTATCAAGTTTAGAGCCTGGTGAATCAAGGTCCCAGGTTTGACTCAATGAAAGGAAGTGGATGAGGTGTCTCAGGAGGCTGTGACCCTGGCCCTGACCCCTCTGATGGGATGCAGATCTCAGGCTCTGTGGTTTTCCTGGCAAGTTTCCATGGAGGTAGAAAGGGCAGTAGGGATCCCACGTAAGACTGTTCTGTGTTGCTCATTCGTTGGCTTACTTTTAAAAATTGGCCATAGTGTTCAGATAAGAGCCCCAGCTATCGGACACTAACTAGAAGGTTCACTGGCTGCCTTTGGGGGTAGTGAGTGCCCCATTGCTAGGGGAGTTCAAGGGAATTATGCATGAGTTATGGGATGGGAAAAAGGACAGGAACCTCAAGGATCGTTAGTGTAATGTCATGACTTTCAGACATATCCCCGTTTCCCCACCTAGGTACTGCAGGATTATTGCTGACACTGGTACCTACCTGCCTTGGGAGACTGGGCTTTCTCTGGATACCCCTCCATACCCCTACCATTTGTAAGAGCCTCCTAGGGCCTTCAGGTGCTCCCCGCCACTAGCTCCTGATTGAGGCTTATCTCTTAATCAATTCTTTAGATGTACTCTGAGTCTCCATAGAGCCCCAGGGTCATCAGTCCAGGGACTGTCTACCTGACTGCAGCCATGCCTTAGCTCAGCTGCTTCAAGATTTCTATCTCTCAGGAAGAAATAGAAACTCAGTGGGAAGTCTTAAAAACAAGTGGTCATGGTGGGCTTTCTACTGGGGTCTGCTGGTATGTCAACTGGCTTCTGACACTTAAGATGGAGGAGGACCCCTAGACAGGGCAAGGGATGACATCAGGGCCTGGAGTGGGGGCAAATACACATGTCCAATAGGAGATATGACACACCAGCACCTTGAGACCTCCTGTGGGTACCTAGAAACTTGAGGTAGTGGGTGCTGGCAGATGAAGCTGGATGAGTGAGTGGATGGATGATTGATAGGTGTCAGGAAACAGACTATTTACAAAGAGTGAGGACTGCATTGTGAACAGCTGTGAGTAGCAGGTCAGACTGGAGTCTGGGTGTCCCGGGGACTTTCACACTGGCTGAGGAGAGGACCAACTCAGCCTAGCTTTATGGAGACAAGATGGCCTTGGAGGATCAGTCAAGTAGAGGCTGAGGAAAGGAGGCCTGTTAAATGCTGGTCTGGTGCATGAGCATAAGCCAGTGGTTCTCAACCTGTGGGTCGTGTCGTCTTGTAGGGAGAGGATAAATGACCCTTTCATAGGGGTCACATATCAGATATCCATTATATCAGATAATTTACATTATGATTCATAACAGCAGCAAAGTTAAAGTTATAAAGTTGCAGCAAAAATACTTTTGTGGTTGGGGGTCACCACGACATGAGACACTGTGACAAAGGGTCACTGCATTAGGAAGGCCGAGAACTGCTGCTCTAAGCCAAGGTGTGGCAAAGCAAGGCAACTGGAAGCTACAGCAGACAATGCGTGAGTGGCCCAGAACTTGGGCCGGACTTTGGGCTCAAGTCTTATGGCCTCCATGCCCTGTCCTCATACCCACCTGCAAGTTGTATGTGCATACATGCATGTGTGTGCATGTGCGTGTGCCTGTGACTGTGCCTGTGTGTGCCTCCGTGTGTATGTGCACATGGGTATATGCTCATGTGGAGGCCAGACATAGATAGTAGATGTTAGACATTTATTCTTCTCATTATTTTGTTAGGTGGTTTTTGGCTCTTGGAAAAAGCATTGTCAGCCTAGATGAAAAACTTTCATATAAATTTGTGACTTGGGTCTGTCCTAACTCAGAGGCCAGGCACACTCAGATTTCAGGGTGAGGTAGCTACTGGAGGTGGCTGGCACCTGTCCTAAGTAACAGTGGTCCAGTATCTGTTCTACCTGACTGTTGTCCTAACTCATCAAGGAGACAGATTCTACAGAGGTTTGTCAGAGGGAGACAGATCCTCTTTGGCTGGCTGGATCCACTTCTTCCTTCATACATGGACCCCCTGTATCCCAGAGTGGGCATAGAGAGCAGGGGACAGGGGACAGGGGACAGGGGCAGGACAGTGCCTTCCCTTTCAGTTCTCCCACATCTGGGCAGGTTGGACTCTGTCAGAGTACCTATGTTTCTCCAGCAGGGGTCACCCCTGAGATCGGGAACCCATACAGGGCACTAAAGCAGACTCATCTGCTCTGAGTCTCCAGGCTTCAACATGAGATGGAATGGGGACACCATGTCAGAATTCTATGAAGCTCACCCTTCCTTGGAAAACCATCTCCCCAATCTGGGAACAGCCTTACCCTCAGCCTCTGTGTACCAAGAAGGAGCAGAGGCCAGCCAGGAAGAGAGGGCCTGCTTGAGTGACTCTTAGGCCTCATCACTTCACACTTTTTCTTGCTGTTAGAACTCAGGAAGAGGCCACCTCACCATTCTTGAGGTCATGAACTACAGGGAGGATCCAACTGGGCCAGACAAAGGTGCCATGCGAAGGACCCCCAGAAGCTTTGCCCTGGATACCAAGGCACCATCTAAGATGGCTTCTTTTACATTTACTGCTCATGGACACACCATGGCTCTTCAGCCCATGCCTGTTTTGAGTCAGGCAATGCCACTGGAGGCTTCAGAAGAGACTGGCCTCAGCCAGGCAGCAGTGGGTGGTCAAGAGGCCCTACAGAGGCTCATGCAGAACCCCATGCTGCCAGGTGGGGGGCGGCTGGCTGGGAGGCAGCTTGCTCTGCAGCCTGAGATCAACATTATATTTAGGCAGAGTAGGTGGCTGCCTACTTGGTGTGATTTCACAGGCTCTGGGGGGCCCCTTCCAAACCCCAAAATATCTCCTCCACCTGCTTCCTGCTATAGCCGTCCCTGATAAGAACAGCTTTTTATTCCCAAGTTAGGAAACAGGCTAGCAGCCCCATGCTGGAGTTGATTGCCGTTGAATCAGGTGTATGTCGGATGGGAGGCCTGCTGAGGAAAGGCCTGACGTGGACTCCTGAGGCCCTTGTGTCTCGGGGAACCATGGGAAGTCAAGCCTCTGATTCTTAATCGTGGATCCAGGCACTCTGCAAATGTTAAGGATGCTGTAGGAGTCCTCCACATATCTGTACTGGTGACAACAGTGCCAGGGACTTAGGAGATGGACAGTCTTATGCATTCACTGTTGTGTACTGTGACATGCAGAGAGAAGACAGATGTCCCCAAGGCACATGTATAACCGGACTTAGCTGACAGAGTGAAGCATTTTGAGCTGAGGCTTTGTAGGTAGATAGGAGTTCACTAGGCGATGGGCAGAGATGATGTCTCCATGCACTAAGGTAATGGCTCAAAGCAGCCTGGGGTTGATACCTCAGAGGGTCAACAGTAGCTAAGAGGAAAGCCAGCAAGACAGAAAAACAGAGCAGGCAGGAGCCACCCTTCTATGCTCAGCCAATCCATATGACAGCATCTAGGTCTACAGGTTAGGAAGTTGTACGACTTACAGGAATATGAGGCCTGGCCCCAGAGTGGAGACAGGTTAGAGGCTATGACAGTAGATTCCAGCTGACCCCTCTCTATCACTGCAGCTTCCTGACCAGAAGGATTCGAGCCTTCTAGGAAAGAGCAAGTAGCAGGCTTTGCTAGCCCTCATTGGTGGTATTATGTAGCCAGTGAGCAAGCTGTTTCATCCCTCAGGTACTCATGTGGAGACATCTAGCCTTGGAAAGTATGGAAGTCTCTTTTTTACAGCTTGTGGTCTTGTTCACTGCTGTAAATTCTACAACTGTCATCTTTCTCTTTCTTTCTTTCTTTCTTTCTTTCTTTCTTTCTTTCTTTCTCTCTTTCTCTCTTTTTCTCTTTCTCTTTCTTTCTTTCTCTCTTTCTTTCTTTTTAAAGATTTATTTATTGTATGTGAGAACATTGTTGCTATCTTCAGACACACTGGAAAAGGGTATCAGATTCCATTATAGATGGTTATGAGCTACCATGTGGTTGCTGAGAATTGAACTCCGGACCTCTGAAAGAGCAGTCAGTGCTCTTAGCTGCTGAGCCATCTCTCCAGCTCAATTGTCATCTTTCTGTGTCTTTAATGTAAGCAAGATTTGTCTATGCTAGTGGGATTGTGTTTCACTGATGGTATGATGGACGGTTAGTGTTGTCAACTTGACAGAATTTAGAATCACCTCTGAGACAGGTCTCTGGTCAGACCTGTTGGGGATCTTCTTGTGTTACTCAAGGTGGAAAGAACTGCTCCTGATGGGCGGCACCATTCCCTAGGGCTGTATGAGTGGAGAAAGGGAACTAAACAGGAAAAAGCATTCATCGATTCCTGATTGTGGATATGATGTAACCAGTTGATCCAAGCTCCCATCACCTTGCCCATGACACTCTTGAACTGTGAGCCAGAAAGTTGCTTTTGTCGGAATATTTTATCATGGCAACAGGGAAATAAACTATTAGGTAGGTCATTGCATGAGCTCTGTGTTTGCCTGTGCGTGATTCTGTTCCTCACTGGTAGATATAGGGTTTTTTTTTTTCACTTTTGTAGCTAATGTTGGAAGAGTTATCTCAAATAGCTCATGTTATAGACAGAATGACCCTCCCTGAAAGACATCTGCATCTCAGTCCAAGGCTTCTAACTATGGCACCAGCCATGGCCAAAGGAACTCTGCAAGTGTGATGGTTAGGTTCTTGAGGTAGGACAATGGGGGTGAGCCTGTCTTCACTGTTGCAGAGAATCAATCCATTTGTTTGTTTAAACCCAGAAGCCAGTGGAAACTTGACCCAGCAGCAAGGAGACACTCATTCACACCTGTGCAACGCAAGCTTCTGGGACTGCGCATGCACAGTGAGAGGGTGTGCTCCTTAGGGTTCTCAGTCCCTGAGAAGTTGCCCAATAAACAGACTTCGCAAGTTCACACTTGCAACGCGTGCCATGGCTGTGTTGCCTCTCTGTTGGTGCAGATATAGACACTATTTTAAATATCTGTCAGTTTGGAGACAAAATATTATCTCAGCACTTTAATTTGAGTCTCTTTGAATTATGCTAATTGCACCTCCCTGGCTCTGAGCTGCCCGGGTGTGTCTCTGCTTGTTTTGCGACTGGGTTTGTTGTACTTTCTGTCTTGACTTGAAATGCTTTTCATAATGTCTAAATAACAATCCTTTGCTTGTTTCTTCCAGTCAGCTCCTTGTCTTTTTCAAATAGTGTTCTTGGGTCAAACAGAAGATGGGAAATAGCTTTTCTGGTGAAAGCTGTCAGCTTTTTCTCTTTACACATTCTGGGTTTTGGATTTTACGTCATAGATTTTTTTTCCTAAACAGTATAAAATACATTGTCTTATTTTTGCCTAAAACTAGTGTAGAACATTAAGATTTTTTAGTTCTTCCTACCATCTGTCGAGTGTAGGGACTGATGGGGACAGGGGTCTGATCTTTTCTCTTCATACAAGGAGCCAGTGTCTTGATTCCTTTGTTAGGAGGTAGTTTTCTGAGTTCAGGAACTCAGAGTTCATCTCAGGAATGAGTTCCACCTTGCTGGCAGGATCAAAACTAAGTTCATGTTCCCAGGCCCCAGAACCCAACTCTTATCCTGCTTCTTCCTAACATACACGTCATAAATGTGCTGCCTGTCATGTCTTAATTGACTACAGGCTGCTTGCCCATTCCTTTGTTTCTTTATTACTCTAAATTCCAGGTCAGAGTCCAGAAGGGGACCTGACTGCAAAAGTCGACCCAAGGATGCTGAAATCAGGTGACCTGGATAAGGCCTCATCACCAACGTTAACCTCCTTGTCAAAATATGTTTGGTTAATGTAACAGCCCACCGATCCCCCCCTGTTTTTTGTTCCCATCCTATAAAAAATGTTTACAATCTCTCTTGGAGTCTTGGTTCGGATTCCAAAGTGGTCACCTCCCTGCAAGCAGAAAGTAAAGCTTTCATTTTAAAGCTTCTAGTGAGTTTTCTCGGCTTCTACTCCAAATCCAAGACCTTTTGTCTTCCCTTCATTGAACTGATTGTGCCTTTTCTTAAAAATCATTGCACACACACACACACACACACACACCACACATCGACCTTTCACAGTGGTCGAGCTCCTGTGTGACAAGTGTGGTCATGGGGAATGGTGGGGCCAAAGGAACAGAAAGATGGCTTCACTGTGGGAAGACATGCTGTGTCAGGAGAAAACTCTGAGGATGATTTTAAGTGCTGCTTGCTCTAGTGAACTCACTAGGTTCCCAAGACACAAGGTGGGCCAGGAGAAAATTATGACCCTGCTCATAATTATTTAAAAACTATCACTGTAATAAGCAAGTGGGTTCAGGAAACAAGCTTGCCTTGGCTACCCTGAATCAGTATCATATGGCTTAAAGCCAGACTCACACATGCCCAGGCCCATGTCTGACACCCCTCTCCTTGACTTGGGAGCATCTTCTGTGTACCTATCTGACCTTCCCTCTGCAGACCACAGTGACCCTGGGATAGGACCCACTCTAAACACCTCACTTCAATTTAATTGCCCTTTGTGCTCCTGGTTACATCCTGAAAAACAGGCAATGTCATTTGAGTACAGGCTCTGGGTTGCTAGGTACATTTCATTTTGTATCATTCAATACACAAAGACCAACTGCAGTCTCACAAGTCAGCCACAAACAACTGGAAATCGAAAACTTTGAAAACACTTCAAAGAGCTCGAGGAAATGGTTGGAAAGAAATTCAGCGAAACATGCATGTCCTATAAGCTCAGGCAATTTTTAAAATATCACCCAGCGAGACTAAATAAATGATGAATCAGAAGACAGACAGCATCAGGAAGGTGCCAGTCTTGTGGGATGGATGGAGGGATGCAGATCTTCCCCAAGGAGGACTCAGTGGGCTTTGTGAGCAGATCCTGGCCATTTTCCCAAACTGCCCAGCATGACAGCAACAGCTGGAGACTGGAACCACAGAGGCACAGTGATAGCACAGCCTGACATCCTTCACAGGAGGATCTGTTGGCCCACTCTCTGTCTGCCCCATGAAGATCTGGTTACCTCCACTTGCAGGTGAGATCAAACCTGGGCTGGAGATCAAGAGAGACTCCTGCTGATGGAGGGTTGTTGGCCAAGATGGAACTGGGGTCAGATGACCCCATCCTACTTTCGAGCTGGTGTCCCTCTACTTTGGTTTGAATAGGTATGGTCCCCATAGACTCAGTTGTTTGGATGCTTGGCCCATAGGAAATAGCACTATTAGGAGATGTGGCCTTGTTTGAGGAAGTATGTCACTGTGTGGGCTGGCTTTGAGGTCTCCTATGCTCAAGCTCCACCCAGTATGGAATCCAGTCTTATGCTGCCTGCCAATCAAGCTGTAGAACTCTCAGCTCCTCCAGCACCGTGTCTGCGTGCACTCTGCCATGCTTCCCACCGCAATGATAACGAACTGAACCTCTGAGAGTGTGAGCAAGCCCAGTTAAATGTTTCCTTTATGAGTAGCCTTGGTCATGGTGTCTGTTCACAGCAATGAAACCCAAAGTAAGACCCCTCCTTTCTCCACTGCACTATGAGTCAGTCCTGGGAAGAATCCACATTGGAGAGGCAAAAGCCTGCAGATCCTGCGGTCTTCCCAGCTTCCACATATCTGAGGAGACTTGCAGACTCACAGGCTCTGGCTTCTTGCCTTCTCAGCCTCCTCACAACCTCCGTTCACTAAGAGGATCCTTTAGACATTTGCAGAGACATATCCAGTGGATGTCTGTCCAAGTAACACAGCCAGCCCTTTCTAGAGCTTCCTGGAGGTCAGGCCTGGTACTTAGCAGGTCAGAAGCAGCCAGTGCAGCAGCGAGGGGGCACAGTGACAGGGGACCAGCAACAGAAGAGCCCCAGCCTCTGTGTTGGGTTCAGCTGCCCTGCTGGGGCATCAGCACCAGGGAAGCAACAGGATAGAGCCCTGGGGCTGACAGACAGGAGAGCCTGTCCTTCATATGCCCTCCTACACTCCTTATTACTCCTCTTTGCTGCAGGGACAGGGCCCACAGCTGCAATGAGCTTAGAGTGATCTTAGCCAGATCCCAATTTTCCCACTCCAGAACTAATCACTGCACACAGATAAAGCCTCTCCTGGCCTGTCCCCTAAAAGAGGACCAGGGGAACTGCCCATGTTTCCTCCCAGCTCCTCACTCAGTCCTGGGGGCCCCACCTCAGCCTTCCCAGGCCCAGTCTGTTAACTACAGGAACAGGAGAGTGACTGCAATAAGCCTGTTCATTTCTGTAGCATGGTGTCCCTAAGCTCCTCCGGTGTCCTCCTCCCCGTCAGCTCCTCCCATGTCCTCCTCCCCATCAGCTCCTCCCATGTGCTCCTCCCCATCAGCTCCTCCCATGTCCTCCTCCCCATCAGCTCCTCCCATGTCCTCCTCCCCATCAGCTCCTCCCATGTCCTCCTCCCCGTCAGCTCCTCCCATGTGCTCCTCCCCGTCAGCTCCTCCCC
>NW_021620941.1:5958570-5983980 GCF_004785775.1 Grammomys surdaster
TCCTCCCATGTCCTCCTCCCCGTCAGCTCCTCCCATGTCCTCCTCCCTGTCAGCTCCTCCCATGTCCTCCTCCCCATCAGCTCCTCCCATGTCCTCCTCCCCGTCAGCTCCTCCCATGTCCTCCTCCCCATCAGCTCCTCCCATGTCCTCCTCCCCACCTTGTCAAGGAATTCTGGTGTAGAGACAATTTAGATTTTGGCTTCTTTTAAAAAACGTAGAAATATTATATGAATGTGCTTTCACTTTAATTCCAGGTGTGGGGATGGGGGATGGTTCTTTGGACTGTCTGAAGCAGCTGACTATGAGTTGCCTCATGCTCTAGAGGTTTTCTGTGGTTGTGTGATATTTGGGATTCCGGGAACTTTTCAGAGGGTGTGTAAAGGCTAGGGCCCTAAGAGGCGGGTTAGTGGTTGCTGTTTGTTAGCAGTTATGCTCAAACTGTTGTTTTCTATTTGTGAGCAATAAGAAAGAAATTAAATTCAAGGCTCTCTCTCTCTCTCTCTCTCTCTCTCTCTCTCTCTCTCTCACTTTCTCTCTCTCCACTCCCTTCCTTCTTTCTCACCTATCTAGTGATGGGGGTGAAACCAGGGGAATAAAGGGTGGGACAAAGAAGAACCCACAAAGTAGCAAAGACCAGCCACACTTTGGCCCGAAGATGAAGGTACGTGCTACAAGAATTTTCTGCCATAGTGGCATGGGGTGCCAAGTAGCTCCTCTCCTATGCTTGCCAAGGCCCCAGCGATAAACTGAAGTTCAGTCCCTCCACAGTTCATTCTAGAGAGCCAATAGGTTTGCTAGGCTTACTTATAGAGCAGTGGGTGAGAGGGTGTGGATAGGGATGTGGGTGGCCTTAAAGTAGCCACACTGGAAGATCTGTGTATCAAGCGGGGGAGGGGGTGCTTTCCCAAGGATATATAAACAGAGCTCCCTTCTTTAGTCCTTAGCAGCCTATGTACTCCGGCCCCTCCCCAGGCCACATGCAATTAGGGCAGAACTGAGCACAACTGGCTAGAAGGAGTGGCCGGCCACTCAACGAGGCCTCCATTTCCATACTGTCAGAAGTGAACAAAGACAGCAATGACGATCATTTTGCAAGCACCATAGCTGAATGCATGAAGATGGCAGTTGTCTGGCTTAGAGGATAGTGCTGTTCAACAGTAGTTCTTTGACTACAAAGAACTGTGACACATTTGGGCCTGACAAGGAAAGAAGTCCATGCCTGCTCAGGCCCTGCACTGCCCTTGCTCCTTGCTAGCTATGTAGCTCCTTTAGAGTCTTTCCTTACTCCCTTCCCACCCGTCACATGGGACATAAAAGGCTCTGGCACCTCAGTCTTATCGGGGCTGGCTCATTCTTTGCCGAAGTGAACTAGTTCACAAGGGCCCGGGCTTCCAGGATGCTGAGAAGCCATTGTGTGTGCCTCCTGAGCCTGCCCATCTCTCCCCATTCCTCCCCACAGCCAGCAGCCCCCCATCATTCTTCTTACAAAATTCTCCACACTCCCAATGTACCTCAGGGCCTTTGCATAGCCATTATTCCTGCCAATATGTGGCTTCCCAGTGTCTCATGGTTTGCTCTCACTGTGCTATATGCTTAACTGTGGATTTTGCCTCAAAAACCCATGTTTGGACACTTGAGGCTACATTTAGGATGGAAATACCTGGGTGTAGTCCCAGCCAGCTGGAATAAAGACTTTCAGTTGGCTATAACCATGTCTGAGTGGTCATCTCTGGTGGGTTCCTCGTGACACATAGCAGTATCCGGCACATGGTAGGTGAGCCAGAAGGACTTCCTGGAGGAGGAGAAGAGTCTCCTGTATGTCACCTTGGCTAGAATTCTTTTGGCTTCTGAAGGAAGAGGTGACACACTCTGAGGAACTGGTACCTGGTTGTAAATTATTTGGTCCTCTACCTCTCTGCTGGCTCAGGAAAAAATCACATTGTCTCCACTGAAGCAGTGTGTCCCCATAGCTGCCTTCCTGTGAAGAGGCTGTGTCCTTCTCCTGAGACTCTTTAGGCTCATGTCCCAGGGGTCAAAGTCCTAAAGCATTTGGCCCTTCAATCCAGCACAGGAGCTATAGAAATGAGCAGTAGGAAAGATGGAGTATGTATGCGTTTGTGCATGTGTGCATGCATGCATGCATGCGTGTGTGTGTGTGTGTGTGTGTGTGTGTGTGTGTGTGTGTCCCAGGCCAGGCTTGGCTAAGAAAGGGGTGTGTATGTGTGCCCCCTTCCCTGCTTTCTTTCCTTTCTCCAACAGTCTGCCTCTATTTGTCTATCTATCTATCTATCTATCTATCTATCTATCTATCTATCTATCTATCATCTACTATCTGTCTGTCTGTCTGTCTGTTTGCCTGTCTATTTTTTCCTTTCAAATTTTGCTAGAGCAGACAGAGCCCCAAATCATTGTCAGGTCAGAGCTTGTGGTCTGGGTGCTAGAAGCCTGGGGGATCCCACACTGAGCAGCCTAGAGATGGTGAAGGAAGGCCTGGCTGGCATAATAGGAGCCTACCAAGCACCTAGCATCCTTTCAGCTCCCACCCAGCACCTACCAGCATCCTCCATGTCCCCTTGCTTATCCCCGCTCTGGCCTGCTCCTGTGAATTGCTTGTACCCATGCCTGGCTGGGCTCTTAAGTGCCTGGGATTCTGAATGCAGAAGAGCCTGGAGGCCCATTATGCTGAGCTTATGCTGGAATAATGAGGGTGAGACTCTGTAATGCGAGGCTGTGTCTAATAAAGGGAAATTTATTCAGTGCGTTCCAGAGGAGCGAGCACTGGCTGGCCTTAAAACAAAACTGCCACATTCCAGTGGAGTGTGCCTCCCAACAAAGTCTGGGTTGCCGCCACCCTTATCCTGAATTCAGCTGTGTGGGCCTAGAGTGAGCTGAGATGGGCTGAGTTGGGGAGTCAGGTTAGGGAGACAGCTGAAGTGCTCTCCTATTTCTATTTAGGTAAGATATGGGATAGTTGGGAGGGGCTCCATCTTTATGCAACATTTAGTTCTAGAGTAGAGGTTCTGGGGTACACCTAGTATCTCCTATGCCCCACCTGAGACTCTATTAGCCTACCTGCAGCTGTGGGCCCTGTCCCTGCAGCAAAGAGGGGTAATAAGGAGTGTAGGAGGGCATATGAAGGACAGGCTCTCCTGTCTGTCAGCCCCAGGGCTCTATCCTGTTGCTTCCCTGGTGCTGATGCCCCAGCAGGGCAGCTGAACCCAACACAGAGGCTGGGGCTCTTCTGTTGCTGGTCCCCTGTCTCTGTGCCCCCTCGCTGCTGCATTGGCTGCTTCTGACCTGCTAAGTGCAAGGCCTGACCTCCAGGTGCTCCAGGTGACCTTCCAGATCTGAGAAAGGGCTGGCTGTGTTACCTGGACAGGCATCCACTGCACATGTCTCTGCAGGATGTTTAATGGAGGCTCTCAGTGGACAGAGGCCATGGGGAGGCTGAAAGTCAGGAATCTACAAGACTCCTCAGGTAGAGTGGGGGCCAGCGCTGGGGCAGACTGCAGGATTCAGGACCCAGTGTTGATCCTTCTGGGACTGCCTCCCACGCCCCAACCCCAGCACACTCCCGAATGTCTTCACATCTAGACATTGCTACACAACCTGATTTAGACAAGTCTCCTGCTGGCTTTCATTTTACCCAGGCCTAGCTGGAGGGTACTACCCAAAGGCTCTTCATGTTCCCCACAGGCCTTAAGAGAATGACTGGTCCCTGCCTGATTCCCACCTCCTCATATCATAGTATCATAGGGATGATCTTTCCTAGACTCTCCCGGCTCTAAAACCTCCGTGGTTCCTCATCGATTACAAAGTAGTCTAATATGGCAGCCCACTTGCTCCTGACAGAGTGCCCTGGCTTGGTCTTTCTGACAGAGGTCTGTCACCTAAGCTGTGTTAAGGTATCTCTCTCAGGAATTCCTTCCTTCCTCTTCTCCTCTGTCTGTCAGGGTCTAGGTACTTTTCACCCTGGCCATGCTAGCTTTAGGTCTTCTGCTGGGCTTTGGGTTTTGATAGGCAGTGATAGAGGCTGCTCTCCCAGTGAGTGGACCTTGCAGTGTTCACAAAGCTGGCAGCAAATTTGCTGAATGGATGGGAATGAAAATTGTACTCACGCAGCGCCTCTGTTGGGAGACAGAGGCCTCAGTAGGCAGGGAACACAGTTTGTCTCCTGTAGACTCAAATCTATGATGACCAAGGCAGCCTCAGGTTGGGGCCTGGCTCTGAGAAGTTGTCTCTCCATCATCACTGTCTTCATTGACAAAAGCCCACTGGGGGCCCCGCCCATGCTTCCCACAAGCCACTCCTCTCTGTTTCAGGACAGAGCCAGCAGATGGATTCTAATGTGACTTAATGACTGGGAGTTTGTGTCCAGGAGGCTCAGCAGGTCACATGAAGTCACAGTACTGGGCTCCTGGGGGGGAGGGGCCTCCTGTTTCCAACCAGCTGTTATCCAGCAGGAGTCACAGTCCAGCTTGATCACATCGGTGTGGGTGCCTATGTGTCAGGTCCCCACTTCTGCAACATTGTATTCTATTTCTAAAACACGATCTCATGATCTCATAGGGAAAAATCAATGAATATTTACTACCCTTGCTTTTTTTCCCCCCTTAAAAATTGCAACTTTGCTGTCTGGTTATTAAATCTATTTTTATTGTTACAAAAATGCCTTCTATCCATTAGGATGAAGGCAATCTGGGGCTACAGAGGAGCATGTGTCACTCACTGCTGTAGGAGGAGGGCCTTAGAGACAGGCTTATGTGGCAGTTGGCAGGTATGCCAGGCTAAGGGTGAAGCCCAATCCAACAGCTCACAAACTTTTTGGGAGGATGAGTCTTAGGTTGGGTTCAGTGCTGGGTAGGGAATGCCCCCATGATTCTTTCACAGGAAGCCTGGAGTTATGGGGGTTGGCTTTCCAGCTGCACCTGCTGTGAGTGTCTACATATAACCTGACTTTAGAGGTCACAAGTTCCCATGCCTCCTTTTTAAGAGCTAAGTGCTTGGATACAATGCAAGCCTCAGCTTTTGATAATGTCCACTCTGGCTGCAGGAGAGCTGGGGCAGGATGGGAAGAATCTCTGGGTCCCCCTGTGACACCCTCTACCACCTTGCACTGGCCAGTGGCTTTCTTTTCTTCTAAAAGCTGCTGGCTCAATGCGATGGCTACTATCTGGCCCCAAAGCCTGATCAAAGCTCTCTACAGACATGGGCAGAGGGCTTTCCAAGAGTCTTTCTCAATGGCTGGTCTGTACCATACTTATAAGGCTCAGGACCCAGGCTAGGAAAAGTACAGCTCAGCCTAACACACTGGATACATAGGCTGATGGCTCCCTCTTCCTGGTTGAGGGGCTACCTCCAGGCACTAGAATGTCATCCGCAGGTATTTTTGTCAAAGGACATGTATGCAGGATCTGTCTCCTATGTTGCATTCCCTGGGTGTTCGAAAGGGACCTACAGAACTCCTGGCTGGCTGACCTGTATCCCCACTGCAGATTGATAATGACTTTCAAACTCTCTGATGATCGTGGCCTCATCTGCCCATCAATTACTTGTTCTTTGGCACCTCAGAGGCCCCCACACTCTGGAACTCCATTACTATTTGTATCCACAGTAATACTACATCCATATCAGCTTGTAGAGTGTGTGGCTGGGTTTGTTCTCTGAGGTCTAGTGTGGCCATGATTTGGGCCTGGATGTCTGGCTTGAGGAGGGGGACATTGGTGCATGGCAGGGTTGGTGGGAGGACCAGGTACATATCAAGGGAAGCCCAGCACACTTTAGCAGCCTTTATGAAACCTTGACTACCTAGGACCATCTGACAGATGCCCCTCTACTAATTCCTGCCCCTGGAGCTTGGCTTCTGCATGCTTAAGGCCACTCACTGTCTTTTCTCACTATGCCTAGTGCTTGTTGGGTGGGGTGGAGGCAGAGTGTTCCTAAGTGAGCACCAGAGCCAGGTGGGAAGGGGACTTCAGGTTGTAGGAAACTGACCTTACAATGTCATGTTATTACTGCAGGGGTGAGGCACTGACACTCCAGGGAGTAGAGATGAAACACAAGCCACCACTCCCCCTTCCCTGCCGGGGGATTTTCCAGTTACCACTGCTCCCTTGAGGACGTTCCAGAGGCCCAGGTGTGCATGTTAGGTAAAGCCAGCCTTACTAGCCTATCATTGGGACTTAAGTGTCTCCCAGAGGCCCATGGGTAAAGGTTTGGTCTCCAGCCTGGGGCTGTTTGGGGCTATGGAAACCTTAGCAAGTGAGGTCTAGGGGGAAGTCATTGTGCCAATAAGTGTGCTCTTGGAGGATAATGGGATACCAGTCTCTTTCTCGCTTGCCCTGCCTGTGTTCTTCCATTTCCTCCAGCAGCCCCAGCAGCTGGCCAACTGCTGACTGAATCATTTGAAACTTGGATCTGAAGTCTGTCATGGTGGTAGAGAGCTGAATCTCATCTCGGGGAAGCCCCAGCTTGACCCTGTACAGCATCCTGTGGGGCACAGCCAAGTGATAATAAAAGCCAGGTAGCCAACATGCTGTGGCTTAGGCTAGACAATGCTTTGAATAGAGCAGCTCCAGACAGGGCTGTCTGCTTTCTATACTCTACAGCACAGTGGTAAAACAGACAGCTGGGGAAACATGTCCAGGGCAGCCGTGTGGATGCACTGCCTGGCAGCATCATGCTACATTCCTGTCTATCAGTCTGTCCTGTCCCACACACATCACACAGGTCCACGCTAGAAACCAAAAGCAGGGCAAACGTATCCCTGCAGCTTCAGGAGCATATAGGACTACAGCACACACACACACACACACACACACACACACACACACACACACACATACACACACAGCCTGCCCCTGGAGCATTCTCTCAGCTTCTCAAGGTGGTTACTGTTGGCATTGCATTTCATCTAGGCTCCGCCCCACAGTTACCTGGCAATAGCCAGGTGTGCCTGACTCACTATAAAAGGAGCTGCTTGCCCCCTCCTCTCTCTCTTGCTCTCTTCTCCTCTTACTCTTGCCCCTTACCCTCTTCCCTCTTCCTCTTTCTCTCTCTCTCCTACCCGCTTCAACTTCCCTCCCCATGCCCTAAATAAACTATTCTACACTGTACTGTCTGTGGCTGGTACCTGAGTGGGAAGGGATGCCTCAGCATGGGCCAGCAGAGGCACTCCCTTCCCCCACACCATGCCATGCCTCCACTAAACATATTCCTTCCTACTTTTTATAAAACACAACAGTTACCTTTCTTCACTCTGGGATGGATTTGGCCACCTGTGTGATCTCGGGTCTCCACTGAGTCCCTCGAGCTTCAGATGACCTGTGTAGCTCATCTTACTCCAGGACAAGGACAAGAGCCCACCACTCAGTGGAAAACAAGTTGTCCACCTCTTCCCACCTGGTCTGAGATCCCTTCTGGGTCTTGGGAGAAAGCCTGGAAGGGCTGGCTGAGAAACAGGATGTGCTTGGTGGAGGGCCTTTCTCCCTTCTACTTCTTCCTGTCCACCCTCTTCTGCATCCTTCTCTTGCTTCCCCTTCTCCTCGATCCTTCTTCCTCTCCATCCTCTTCCTGACCCTCTAAAGCTGTGAGCCAAGATAAATCTTTCCTCTGTTAAGTTGTCTCTGCCAGGCATTTGGTCACAATGACAAAGCAACAGACACGTGGCTGAGTCACCCCCAGGTCTCTTGTGAGACACCTGCAGTGAACCTTGTCGCCACCTGGCATGTGGGGCGCATGAGAGGGATGCCAGGAGAGCCAAGTGCCCAGCTGACTTTGGCAGACACACCCATGAGAAAAGACAGATTGGATCTAGCTCTACTTTCTGGTTTGTGGTTGTCTGATACTGAGAACTCAGGGCAAGGCTGCCCTGTTGATCTCAAATGTAATTATTTTTTCTCAGAATTATTCATTCTTGAATAAAAATGAAATAAGACCTTCAGAATAACAGATGGAATGCTTTTTGACCTAACATTAATATGCCACAAGGCAGGCAGAAAAATGAATCAGTAAGATTAAAGACATTCGGGGCTCAGGAGAATAGCCGCTGGGGGGCGTGGTGGGGGAGGGGCAGCTCCAAGGATATTTATTTGCTCTGACATTAGGGCATTAAGCTGGTGCATATGTAACACCACATAAAAATGACACCAGCAGCACATTCCTCAGCTGGCACCACTGTCCTTGTCAGGAGACCCCCTAATTAACATCGGAGGGGCTGCCTCTCAGTCCATCCTGGAAGCTTGAGCCTGGGCATCCGATGAAGGCCCATCTGTCTTGGGAGACTTAATTGGGGAGGTGGAGGCATGGTATCATGGGAAGATATACAGGAGAGGGAGGTGGGAACAGGAAAGTGGGAGGAACAGGCATATCCATTCCTGACAGTTCTAAGACAACTCAGCTGTGGCGCTCACTGCTGACCCATGAGGCACCTGTCATTTACACCCAAGCGGCAGACCCCAAGGGGCGTGAATAAGATATGGGGCCAAGATCCCTTCTCATAGGCTAGCCTGCTCATGCAGTGGATCTTGGGAACACAGGGCACACCACAGCCATACACTGAAGAGGGCTTGGGAGAGAGGGTTCCCTAGTTCTGACTACGGGTCCTAGGGTCAGGTACATCATAGTTAGTTGATCCCACAGACAGCTGAGAAGCTCTGTCCCAGTGAACCTATGATCTGCATGCACACATGTGTTAAAGCCCAGCCTTGGAAGAAGAACCAGTCTGGAGAGGTCCAGGCTGGAGCTGAGACCAGAGACCCTGCCTACCCAGCAGAACCAAGTTAATGCTTGCAAGCTTCACCGTCCTGTCATTGTCTTGTGTAGTTAGATGACAAAGAGCCACAGCTCACAGTAAGGCTGGCTGTGGCCACACCCAGTCTGTCAGCTTTTGCACATGTGTTGTGTCTAATGTCCACTGTCTGCACACTCTCCAAACAGCTTTCCCTATCAAATGCCCAGCACTGCCCTTTGACAGATGGCAACTAGGTGTGGGTAGGAGGCTACGCTCAGAGCATGGAGATCTAGGATGCCAGGTGGACCCTGGGAGACCACAGAAGCTTGACAGAGGACACGGGGATGGGGTGGATTGTGGTTGGAACATCTTTTGCTTCCCATTCCTCCCTCTTTCTCCTTGGCTGCCAGGGAGCCATAGTTTACTTTAGCACAGAGCATAGAAAATCCTTCTGGTTTTGGTTCTTGCATGGTTATTGTAGAAGAACCTGGGCTTTCTGGCTCTATTCATATCTTCCCTTTCATAGTCAGTGAAGATGAGATATTGGCATTTTTGTCTGAAAGCATTCTACTTTACGATATAAAATAGGGAGCTCCATGAGACACTAGCACTGGTGTAGGGCAGGTACTAGAACAGGCACTGTAAGATCGTAGTGTCCCAGAAAGAGTGCCACACAGTCTCCAAGATCCTCTGGTTTTCAAGAAGCAGTGACAAGCACCAAAGGGATGGTCAAAGTCCCACTCTGATCTGCAGGAGCTGGTGGCCACCCTCTATGCTCAGAGCAATTCTGTATCCACCTTGTTCCCCTCTGTCAAAGCTCCCTCAGGTCATCTGGGGATGCCAAGTCAGAAGGGAATCTCACGTCTTCTGACCATGTTGCTTGCTCGTAACCTGTCTTGTTACTGTGGCATGATACTTGACCAAAACAGGGCTAGGAGGAAAGGTTTGTTGTGGCTGCTGTTTGAGTGTGCAGTCTGTCATGATGAGGAGGCAGGAATTCGAGGCAGCCGGTCGCACTGAATCCAGGTCAGGATGCAGAGGGAAATGAGTGTCCATGCTCAGCCATTTTCTCTTTCTTCAGTCCAGGACCCCACCCCCACCCCACGCCATTCATACTTAGGGTGGGTCTTCCAGCCTCACTTAATCTAGATACCTCATAGACATGTGCTGAGATTTGTTTCCATAGTAATTCTAAATCCCTTCAAATTGACAGGATTTATGATCACACCTGGTAGACAGGTTGGGCTTTGAAGAGGGCCTGCTAGGAGCCACTGCCTAGGCCCAGGCAACATTCTTCCTTCTGGAAATTTCTGCCCCCAAGACCCTCTTGCTTCTGTCCACCAAGTGTTACCCTTCTGCATTTGCTAGGACGCTGTGAACCACCTCTACCCTGACAGCAATGGCCCTATTATCTGTCATGGAGGCTGAGAAGTTTGAAGAAGTTGGTCCTAGTGCCAGTGGCTTCCTAACCCATGACTGGGCAGGAAGCTTTGCTGTTCTGGCTGTCTTGGACAAGAAGGGGTGATGTCTGTCCTAGGGGCACTCAACTAGTGATGTCTGTCCTAGGGGCACTCATGTTGGCACGATGGGAATCATCTTTGCCACTGAGGCCTTTCTTGGAAGTCAGGCAGGTCCTGGATTTTGTCATCCTGCCTTTTAAGATACCAGTCTCAAAACCTTTCCTTGTAGACCCCATTGGAAGTTCTTACTAGTGTCTAACCTATGGATATACTATAAGACCCTTCAGTATCAGCCTTCTTGTTCCTGCCAATAGACTCTCAGCCCTGTTCGTGCCCAGCCCTGCCACACTTTTCTAGGAGTCTGGTTTCTGCAGCTCTCTTCTGTACTGGAAACCCACAGCCCCAGGGAGCTACTGACACACTTCTCTGAACCTGCACCCGAAGCTGAGGCCCAGGCACCACCCACTTTTCCGCCATCTGCTCAGCAGAGAGTGGAATGGCCAGTCACAGCTGCAGCCAGCCCATCCCTTGGGGTGACTGGTGTGTTTCTGTCTGGTGCTGCTGCTGGCCACATGTGGAAGCCAAGTCACACGTGAGGCCTTTCAGGATATGGATTTACACAATATTACAGACTACAGAACCTCACATTTCATTGGCAGTGCAAGGGCTGCTGCAAGCCTCCCCCCACATTGCCATTAATCTTGGGTGAGGGAGGTTGACAGATCGCCTCTCCCCTCCCTTGATGTGCCCTGCGGCCGGGCTGAAGAGCCTCTTGCCTGGCTTTTTTCATTTTCTTCCTAACAGCTTCAATATTTTAACAAATCCAAGTGCTGCCCAGACTGGTGGCAGCTTCTGCAAGCCAGCTAGCTGCTCTCTCTCTGCTTGGCCATGGGCATTAATTTAGTGGCCTGTGAGTTATGGACTGCAGCTCCCAGCCTTCCCTGTTCCCATGGGTGGGTCAGCCCCAGTTTCCTTCTACCACTGTGGGATGACTTCTTTGTGACATAAGACACAGGAGGCATAGATCATGGTCTACAGGTCCCAGGTCCCAGGTCCAGTGCAGGCCCTTGGCAGGGGGCTACCTGTTTCTCAATTCAGGGGGGCACAAAGTCTTTAAGACCTCACCTCACCCATTAAGAAAGTACTTGAAACTACTCAGAGCCTGGGTTAACACTCTAAGGCTCAAGAAAGTCAGGAAAGAACATCAAAGGACATTAAAATTGATTGGGGTGTCTTCAGGCTTATCCTCAGTAGACCTTTGAATTGTACAGGCCCATCTTGATTCAAGGTGACCCGAACCATTGAATTTTATCAGTTCATCTACGTAGAATGACCTTGACTTTTGGACAAGGCTCTATAGGTTCACCCAAGGCATAGGTTGACCCAGGATCTGGGCTGCTGCAAAGACAGTCTAGGCCAGGTTGTGGGATACCTTGAGGAAGGCTGTCCTTGACCTTTGGTTTGTGTCAAACACATAGTTTCTTCCAGGGCTGTTCATTGACCTTTGCAGACCTACAGACACTCAACACTGCCAGACTTCTCAGAGAGTCAGCCCACGCAATGCCCTTCTTGCAGGCAGCTTCCTTCTGTCAACGGCAGTCATAATTCTAACCTCAAAAGGATTTCTTTGAGCCACTGGGATCAAACTGTAAACACACACATTTTACAAACCTTAGAGGCCTCCTAAGAGACTGGAATCTGAGGCCACCTAGGTGTCATCCTGCCCAAAGATCCATGGGATTTTGTTTATTCTCACTACAACCATCTGGGTGGAAGAAGGACAGATGGTCTAGGCCAGGTTGTGGGATACAGCCCTGTTTTCTGTGGGCACTGAGACATTAAAGATGATGGGCAGGCTTGAGGGACGTGCTAGGATGCCAGGAGGCTGAAGAGGAGCCTGCGAGAGGACTGGAGGGAGACCAGGCTGTGCCCAAAGACTGTCTTACAGCGAGCACTGACTGGAGCAGAAGTGCAGAGGCAGGCTGACATTGGCTTTCAGAGAAAGCCTAGACAGCACTGTCTCTCCAACGCCTTCCACCAGTTATGGCCTGATGAACAACTTACCCCTAAAAGTAGGCAGGGTGCCAAGATGAGCATGTGTACATTGAAAGTGTAAGAAAACCAGGTCCAAGAAATTATAAGTTCCTCTAGACAGAGGAAAGGGTGCAAACCCTTGCCTGAACCCTGTGAAGAGGAGGACACCTGACATTGCAGTGGCTACTTGGTGTGTGCATTGTCAAGGGTCGGACAGACAGAGACCCCCTGTCCCGGGGGCTTCAGGCCAGCTGCCTCCCTTCTACACCCCTCTCTGACTCCCCCAGACAGTGCCGCTGCTTGCCCTGCTTCCTCAGAGGGAGAGGACACCCTTAGCTCTGTTTTTATTTCATGTTAGTCATTAATTTAAAAATTGTTTCTAGGGAACATACAAGCAAGACTCAGAATCCACAACAATTTTTTGGTGTTTTGCATCTTTTGGGTGACATTGGGCTGAACCAAAACAGTGACTCAGTATCCCAAATGTCACAGTTGGCTGGGGCAGCATCTTCCCCATGTGGATAAACATAGGAATCCAGGGTGCGGAGAGGGAGGAGGCCATACTGCTGAGAAACAAAAGCTGTATGGGGTGTGCTGGCACTGGGATTCCCGGAAGTTGGGCTCCAACACACTGTGGTGTGCTGCTGTCCTCCCTGTCTCCCTCTACCCTTACCCTCTGAGTGGTCCTGAGGTTCAGGGTAAGAGTCAGCCTCACTCTGGCTGGGATGAGAAGGATAGACAGCTGACATCCTGGCCATCCACAAATGCCACTGCCAGCTCTCCCAGAGGCTTCTGGAAATGAGGTGAGGGGTCAAACTGACTATGGGGTCAAGTGCCAAGGAGAGCAGACCAGGGAGACCATGGCCGTCCATTGGTGAGATGGGAAGCAGCACCAGCCAGGGGCTCCATCCATCCACAATGAGAGCAGCACCATTTGGGGCCTTTGTGGTGACAGGAAAGACTGGCTCAGTTGGGCAGTGCAGGGTTACATGTGTGTTCTTGGCACCCCAGGGCGAGCTGCTGTGCATCTGGGTGTGCCTCTGGTTGTCCTGACTCAGCCATCAAGGAAACCTCCATGCCTGCCCTAAGATGGGAGGCAAAGTCCAGAAATCTCCGAGGGTGAGGTCTCTAGCCCAGCGTCTATCAGTCCTGCCTGTGTTTCCCTCACTGTAGTGGCTGACATGCTCAGCCATGAGGGCTCAGCCAGACAGTGCTTAAGCAAGGTCTCTGAGGTGAGGCTGCCTGTCACTTGTTTTGGGAAGAGGATGTCAAGACTCAGAGCCTTTAAGGAAGGACTGGACAGCAGGGCAGAGGTCCAGGGCTGAGGGCAGTGTGTGCCTTTCTCAAACATCAGTGAAGCCCAGAAAGCAACTCTGCTGGGCACTGTAGGCCTCTCACTGCAGAGACATTGGCTGTCTTCTGCCTGCAGCCCAGCTGTATTCTTAGAGCTGGTAAGCAGAAAGAATACTATGCATTTTCTTCAACAGCCGGTATGTAGCTCACTCCCTGTACCAAGGTGGGGGACAAGGTGATCACCAGGGCAGATGGCATGCTTGCCCCGCTATCCAAGTGGAACTGGCAGGCTAAAAGAGGGATATGCAAGAACAAAATGCTCAGCTGTGGAGGGTGTGCATAGGTGCAAAGGAATGGCTGTGGGAGGCAGGGGGGATGCCCCAGAAGGATGAGGGAGGGGTCCTGAAGGTACCTGATGCAGAACGCAGCAAAGGTTCTAGGAGTGAGCCTGATATGTTTACAGCAGCAAACAAGACCAGGAAAGCCAGAAGGTGGAAGGAGGGGAACACAGACAAAAAGTGACAGAGAAGTTCAGTGGGGCTTGAGGGCTGGGGTTTTGGCGGCTGAGTGAGATGAGGCTGCATGTGGGCTCTCAGTTGAGTTGTGAGGTGATCTGTCTCTCTATTGGTTTGGGCTGGGACCACCTTGGAACACAGTGGTGGACGGAAGAGCCTATCACGGAGAAGGTAGTAGGCTGTGGCGTCCATGGCCCTTATGTGGCCCAGGAATCCTCTCTCTGAGCCTTAGCTTCCCTTTTTGTGAGTGGGAACATTGCTGGTGTTTGGGTGACTTGAGCTTCCTGTAGTAAGACCTCACAGTGAACCAGGTGGTTTTAGCTGCCTGGACTTCCCCAGCATGCATCAGTTGAGTACAGGGACCAGGGGCTGGAGAAGTTCAACCCCAACGTGATCTCACCAGCTCTGGGAAGCCTTGCACACTGGGGCAGGAGCTCCTGAGGCCTCACAGCCCAGGGATCGGTTTCAGTGAGTGCTATTATCATTGACATATTGCCTAGAGAGAGTTGTGGCTAAGCAGAAGCAGTAAGGACTCTAGGCATCCTGTGACACAGCTCTACTCTGTGTCCATACATTCCTGATTCCTAGCTTTACTTTTATCTTTAAAAAAAGAATATATATATTCATAATTGCATATATTACTTCACATGTGTTTCAGGCTTGCTGGCGTGTGAGCCTCTGGAGGCTCTGCTGTCTTGGCCTCCCATCTTGTCTTAGGTGCACATGGATTATAGGTGCACACTGGGCCAGGTTTAAGAAGGTTCTGGGGATCTGAGCTCCCGTTCCTCATGCTTGCATGGCAAGTGCTTTACTCACTGGGCCAGCGCCTCAGCCTCAGCCCTGGATTCCTTTCTTCCTGGGCACATGACACAGACACCCCCAGCCTCCTTTCCTTCAGGAGGGGTTGTGTGTCTATTTACCGATGTGTGGGAGAGGGATATGGTGCTCAGACCTTGCCTGTCATCAGCACCCTTGTCCAGCATGGCTGAGCCCAGACCTCTAGGACCAAAGCAAGAAGCCCAAGTTCCACATGAGTGAATGAGCTTTGTTCTGGGCCTTCGAGACATAGGGATGTTTCTCAGGACAGCAGCCGAGCCGACTGATACATATGCCATGGAAGACACAGGGAGAGAGGTGGGAAGGTGTCTACCAGTCCACCCATGGAGGGGACAGTAGCACAGCAGCTGGGAGAAGGGTTATGGAAGGGCCTATGTTGTCTCTTGAACTTTAAGGAAGTCTTTGCTTAGCTCTTCTAACAGGCATTTGCATACGAGAGAGCAGTTGGGGGGCTAGATGAATCCAGGCCTGGTCTGTCATCCGTTCTTTTTTCCTTCTTCTCACGCATGTATATGTGGTGTGTGTGTGTGTGTGTGTGGCATATATGTGTGGAATGTGTATGTGTGTATATGTGTTATGTATATGAGGTGTGTGTATGTGTGTATATGTGTGGTAGTTGTATATGTGTGTGTATATGTGGTGTATGTGTGGCATGTGCATGTGTGTGTGTGATGTGTGGATCTGTGTGCATTTGTGTGATGTGTGTGTATATATGTGTGTATGTGTGTGTATGTATGTATGTATGTATGTATGTATGTGTATGAGTATGCATGTGGGTATGGGGTGTATAAGCAGGGTATGTATATGTGTGTATGTGCATGTGTAGTGTATTTGTGTATATGTGTATGTATGCGTATATGTATGTGTGTGGGTGAGTGCACACACATGCATGAGTTTGTACAAGAATATGGAGGTCTAAGGTTTGTGTTAGGAATCTAGCTTGCTCTCTTTTCAACCTTTGAAGCATGGTCTTTGAAGCAAATCCAGAGCTTGCTGATATGGTTAGTTCTATCAGTCAGCTTGCTCTGGGGATCTCCTGTCTCTACCTCCAAGGATAGTGTTATAGGCAGGCTGCCACACCTACCTGGCTGGCGTTGTATGGGTTCTAAGGATTGAGTACTGAGGCTCTCCTGATTGTTCAGCAAACCCTTTAACCACCAAGCACACCCTGCCTGACTCTGCAGTTCTTAAAGTCACAGGCCCATTCTTCTTGGTGAAGACCTGGACTCTCTGTGGTTGATCTTAGCCCCGCCCTTACTGTGGGCTGACCCAGGATGAGAAATAACTCTGCATTTCAATTTTCCTGTTGGAGGTCCAGGCTCTTGGAGGGGACAGTTGCAACTAAGTTGCTGGATTCTAGGTCCCCCCACCCCACGCCACTCCTCAGCTGTTTTCCTACTGCCTCATGGCACCCCTGGGTGTTCAGGGTCTTATGACATGTCAATGACTTTCTTTGGAAAAGATGGAGAACTGAGGCTCAGGTCTCCAGTAAAATGCTATTACAGGGCTAGAATACCTCTGAATCACCCAGGAGGAGGGGGTCCATCCCACATCCATTGTTGTGCCATAATCTTATGCGGAAGATGTCCTGCCCATTGGTCCTCAGTGACCTACCTTTTCCAGATCCCCTAAAGCCATCCCAGAGCTGATTTCCAGTAGTGTACTATCACTGTTGAGGTTGGGGTAACATAAGGATCTATAGTTTCCATATTGTATGCCCAGATCTTAGCTACTTTTCCTGTTGCAGATAAAACATCTTGACAAAAACAACTGCAAAGAGAAAGGGTATTTTTGGTTCACAGTTTGAGGGTAAGGTCAAACATGACAGAAGTCATGAAGCAGGAGCTTGCAGTAGCTGGTGACATTGTGTTTACTGTCAAAAGCCATACTTTATGGTCATGGTATCATGGCTCAGTGTGGAAGCCGTTTATTGCGAGGACAGATGGCTTGAATTTGATCCCTTGGACACACAGAGTGGAAGGAGAGAACTCCTACAAGTTGTCCTCTGATCTTCATGGTCCTGCTCCAGCACCCATACACACTCGCACACGCACGCGCACACACGCGCACAGGCACACATACACGCACTCACATATGTACACACAAATGTAATTTTAAAAAAGAAAAGACACAGAGAGTGATGACTGCTTAACTTCTGTTTTCTTTTTATGTAGGCATCTGTAATGCCCGCATTGGGATTTTCCTTCCTCAATTAACCCAATCAGGACATCCCCCATAGGTGTGGCCAGAAGCTCACCTACTGTCATTTCTAACAGGTGTGCCAAGAGACTTGTGTCTCAGGAGATGCCAGATCTTGTCAGGTCGATAAGCAACACTATCCCTTACTCCTCTACCCCATCTCCCTCCTCCATCCTTAGGTTCACAAGGGAGACATAGCTATGTACCCCATTTTTCTTTTCTATTGCTGTAAGAAAGCACTGCTGGGAGCAAAGAGTTAATTTCACTTTAATGTTATAGTCTGTCATCAAGGGATATCAAAGGGACTTAGGGCAGAGGCTGCATATTAGCTTTCTCAGCCTGCTTCCTCCAGCCCAGGACTACCTGTATAGGGGTAGCACACCACCCACAGTGGAAATTTCCCTATACATTTGCCCACAGGACAATCTGACGGAGGTAATCTCTCAGTTGAGATTTTGTCATTCCAGGAAGGTCTAGTCTTGCGTCAAGTTGGCAAAAACTAACCAGCACATACATGCAGTCCACAGATAGGCCTGGGTGGTGAAGGCCACCTGCTGATCGACATAGGAATGAGCCTGGAGGGGGATTCTCCAGTCACAACCAGGTAGCCTCAGTTGCTAGTGTGGCTGAAATGTCAAGGAGGTCCTGAGGCAGCACCACTCACCACTCTACCACTGAGGGTCCAGCAGCGAACAGTTCGTGTTGTTTTGCAGCTGAGTCTCCACGACAACGTGCTCCATCGCTGATGATAGCACTGCAGTCTCCATGAGGCTCACAAAGCTCCCAGACACAAGCACAACTCAGCAGGAGCCCAAGACTCTGCTGAGGACCAGCCATCGGAGTCCTGGAAACGTTCTTGTTTCTTTTCGCCCTGTTCCTCCACAGTGGAACTTGGAAATCTAACTGTACATGAGAGCAGGCCTGAGGTTTTCCAAGGGGCCATAACCTAGATGTTGGTGTTTGAATGGAGTTAGAGAATTTACAATCGGCCACTGGGCTAGGCAGGCAGCTGCAAGTAGCTTTCATCTCTTCTGCTTTGTCGGAGGCCCCGGGGCTCTCTAGCTGGCGCACTTCAGAGTGGGGAAGATGTGGAAATTGAATTAGTCTGCACATTTGGGCTGCTGATGGCTTTCCTCAGAGCCATTCCGCTAGCCCCTTTTTAATCTCCTCCTTCTATTTATAAGCAGCTGGCAGCTAAGTGGAGCTCGAGAGTACGTTCCAGGCCCTGACTGCCTGTCATAATAACCCTTTCAGGCGTCCCCTCCCATTTGGGAAAGAGAGCTGTGGCCCCACAGCTGAGCAGAGCCCATAGTGAGCATGATATGCTGAGGGCATCCTAGGTATGTGATGGGGACCTGGGAACAGGCCGCACATGCAGACTGTGTGACCAGGTGAACAGGCTTTTATTTCCATGGCTCTGTGACTTCCCTTAGCTCCCTACTCCTGTCCAGACTGGGTCTAGCTCCTGAAGACCACCTTCTACCACTTATTGAACATACACTGGATTTCCACCTCTGCACAGGCCCTGACTTTCAGCCTCACGGTGCTTATGAACATGGTCAGACCCTTAGTCTAGCAGGGGCTCAAGAAATATTCACAGTCATTATTCCTAAAGGCCCAACCCCTGGGACTACCCCAGCTTAAAGGTCAGAATGCTTCCTTTAAAACATGAAATACGAGGCCAAGGTAGTCATTGTGGATGGGTGGGTGTGGGGTCTAAGGTGTGGAAGGGAAAGATGGAGGGATGGAACAGGGGCCCCATGGTCGGGTTTTGAACAGCTGTTATTTAGTACAGGCTGTAATAAGCCATGCAGGGAGAAGAGTCTGAAAGATAGGCAGTGAGAGACAGGCCAAGAAGAGATGCCCAAGCCTCCTGAGGGAGGTGAAGGCAGGTCATACAGGGAAGCCCAGGAGTCCAGGGGAGGTGGGGCGGAGCTAAAGGTGAGCAAAGCTAGCAGGGGATGCGATGTGCACAGAGCCAGTAGGGGGCGCCATGGAGATTGCTGTAGTGGGGAATGTTGAGGCATGGCGCGATGTCAGAATGAAGCAGGAGTGAGGCATGTCAGAGTATGGTGGGGACTGCCAGGATGTGAAGTTACCCATGGTATGAAAGGGTATGGTATGCAGAGATGGCCCTTGCACCTGTCTTTGAGAAAAGAACCTTGATTTGCATAGAGGGTGGAGCTCTACGTACCTGACAAGGATGCTGGTCTCCCGAACTCCTAGCTCTAAAGCCTAAGACCCTGAGAAAGATGAGAATTTCAGAATTAATGACAGGTTCTACAAAACAGCTTGAACCTCTGGCTGGCCAATACTGACTACCCCACCCCCACCCCCCAGTGGCCTTCAGGATCTATTGTTTGGAGAGTGGAGACAGGCAACTGAGCAAACACTAGAGAAGGAAGCCTCTGTGTCAGAGATTGTCAGTTCTCCATGAAGAAAGCTGACTGTAGATGTGCTGACGAGGAAGTCCAAGCATGTGACTGTTCTGTAGGAGTCACATGTCTCTTGTCACAGCAATAGCTAGCAGCTCATGAAGCCTTGCTCCTCTAGGAAGCCACAGTCCCCACTCCTAAAATCTAACTGTGTAAAGATGCCCCCTGGTGCCCCTCTGGCTTGACACAGAGGTCTAATGGCAGCTGACTGTACCCACAGGGTACATCAGGGTATGATAGAGTCACCAGAGTCTGCTAGGGCTGGTTTTCCCAGGAGGGAGAGGCCAGAGGCAAGGGGCCCATCTCTGTTCCCAGCCTTCTCTGTATTTCTCACCAAGTCGTCACCTTTTAATAGACAAGGCTATATTTAACCAACTTGACAACACCTCTGTAATCCTTCACACTCAGAAGTAAAAGCCGTCATATCTGAGGAGGTGCCAAAGCTCTTGAACACCCTAGAATTGTGGGGTTATGTAGAGGGCACTTGCCCTTGTGCTCACAGAGGCACCCCGTTAAACACCCAGGATTGTCTCTTCAAAGAAAGAGATGTATAATCTGTTTTCTGTTCAGAAGGCTGGAACAGGTGTGATCTGTTGGTCTGGGCTCTGTCTGGCTCCTTCAGACTTCTACGTTGATCTTAGATTCTCCACCCTAGAACTTTATCTTGAGCATTATTTCTCAGTCAGTAGAACCCAAGCATCTTTGTGGGAGACGTCATATGTGCTTTACACTTGGAGCAGAGTCTCGGTGACCACTGGGCTATCTGTAGGGCCAGGCCACACATCACTGCTCCACGATTTTATGTTGATTTCGGTCAGTCTCCCCAGATTTGTATCTTGATAATTCTTTCTCAGTCAATAGAACCTGTGGTTATGGAAGGGGTCGTATGCACTTTAAAGAATTTGTAATCGTGTCTTAAGCTTTGTTGTTTACACAGGACTGAGTGCATTATCATCAGGACACTTTTCCCCCAAATTGTGCTTTGCTTAAACATGCCTAACGTAAACTGCTGGGGTCAGATTCTAGAAGTTTGAACCAACAGCGGCTACTGGGTTGTATTGAACTGGATTTCCTTCTTGCCTCATATGGATCGATACCCACTTCTCTGGGGTAGAATGTCCGGGAAGGGAAGTTTATTGCCTATGCCCTCCAGGCCTCTAGGTACCTCATTAGCATGGGGATCTCTGTCTTGAGTCTATGTGAGCACAGGTCATGTCTCGTTTCCTGTTGTCTTGGTCTGAGGTGTTAGGGATACTTCATCTACATGTGGAAGGGTCTCGGGGGCTTCGAAGCCTTTAAGTAAACACGGACCAGGCTACCTTTCATGGTCCACTGCCCCCACAGAATCTGATCCCTCATTTCTATCTAGATCAATGGCTGTCAGAGCAAAACCCATATTCATCCCATTCGTCCTATGCCCCAGCCAGGCATGCAGAAGGGCCCCTGGGCAGTGTCAATGTGGGCAGGGTGGCACCATTCACATTCTTTAGCATATCACAGACTGTTGTGGGACTAGGCTCCTTTTGAGTGTGGCCATGCCAACCAGACATCCAGCTCTGACATCTGGCAAGGGCCTCCTGTTCCACCACAGAAAGCAGGAAAGAGAGGTAGTGTGGCAACTGTCACACCTCCACCTGGCAGGAACTTCCATTGGTCAAAGCAAGTCACATGATCATTTGCCCCTTTTCCCCACCTCAAGAAGCTGATCCATATGAGCCCTCAGGACCCACTTAGCTGATCTAAGGTTAGTGACCATCTCTTCTTCCCGCTCGGGGTGGGGGAGTAGTGGGAGGGAAATGAATTTATTACTTAATTTTATTTATTCAGATTTTACGTGTATGAGGTTTTATTTATTTTTTTTGTTTTGTTTTGTTTTTTGCCAGCATCTGTACATGTGCCTCACATGTGTGCAGTACCTACAGAAGCCAAGAGAGTCCAGGGGATCCCCTGCAACTGGAGTTATGGACAGTTGTGAGCTGCCATGTGTGTGCTGGGAACTGAACCTGGACCTTCTGCAAAAGCAGCCAGTGCTCTAACTGCTGGGCCATCTCTCCAGCTCCAGAGTCATTACTTAAATGAAGGTTGATTTTAGGTGGGCCTCGTCCTGCCTGTCTGGCCTGGAAGGCTTATTGCCCACCATTCAGGTCGGCATTTAGAGGTTTTTCTGAGAGGGTGAGTAGGCACTGGGCTCAGGATGCCAGGGTTGTGGTGGCTCCCTAGAGAGACAAAAGCTGTGATGTGTGATGTCATGACCCAGCAGGTGATGGATTGCTCTGCAAGTGGCCTGCTGACCCCAGGCCGAGGGGAAGGAATGAGGCACCAATGATGGATGACTGGGAAAACTGCTTAATTTCCCAAGACCACCTGCCACTCTGTGGCCGTCATTTTCTGTGCCCTGTCCATCCATCAAGTACCCATGAGGCCTGAGGCACTTCTAATCTCACTGCCAAGGAGTCCTTGAATTGTGGTGAGAGGGGAGATGGGTGCCCTTCTTGGTAGCAGATAATATAACCAAACAGGGAGAAAAAAATTCAGTCCATCCAGGTTGGCTCAAGCAACATGAAAGACTAGGGGTTCATCCACAGGGGATTGGCAGCAACTACGCTTGGTCCTCACCTAGTCACAGCAGAACAGTGTGCCTGGCCCACACGGAACTTCCTATTGCGGGAACGTGGCTTCTTGAGAGCACAGGAACTGCCTTCTGCACGTCTGGGTGACACTTGCCTCTTCACGGACTGTGATCACACACACTGCTTTTGCAAAGTGGGACAAGGGCTTGCTTGTGTCTCTGCCCACTCTACTCCATCCCACCGGCTTGGCAGAGGTGTTGTGTGTGTGTATGTTTTAAGTGGAGGCTGCTGCTTTCTCTGTTGGCAGAGAGCAGCCAAGGAAAGCATGCCCCATATGTTAACGACAACGCTGTTGGAGGCTGGTACAGTGGTCCTCCTTCTGGGTCCTCGTCCTGGGGGTCCCTTCTCTAAGTCCTGTCCTTGCCCTCCTGTTTGGAGAGTAGGTAGATGGTAGGTCCAGCTCAGGTTAGTCTCTGGCCCGTCCTGTGCCATTCTGATCCTTTAGCAACAAGCCACTAAATTTACTGTTCTAGACGATTCAGTCACAGCAGCTGCCTTCAGCCTCAACGATGTGCCAGCTTTAAAAATAACTTACTTGTTTTTCCTGATTATAAAACTAATCCATACTTGTTGCCAAAAAAAGTTCAGGAAACAGAGTTTGCTGAAGACCCTCCACGCTAGTCTGCACCCCCAGTTTCTGTGAAAGAGGAGAAGAACATGATGGGTACCACACAGTGTATCCCTACTGTCACAAGTGAGGACAGCCGCCTCCAACATGAGGCAGGTGGCACCGGGTGGCTTTCTTGATTCAATTTGTTTAACTATAGTCTTTTCAGCTCTTCTCTGAGGATTTCATACATGGATACAATGTATTTGGACCACAATCCTGGCCTCAATCCACTCTCCAACTCCTCCTTGGGATGCTTTCTTCCTGCTCCCAACTTTATGTTTTCTTTTTTTAAAGATTTATTTTTATTATTTTTGATCATGTGTGTAGATATTGGGGGTGCATAGGTACACGCGGATGCAAGTACCTACAAAGGCTGGCGGCATTAGATACTATGTTGCTGTAGTTATGAAGGATTGTGAACCACCTGATGTAAACACTGGGAACTGAAATTCCCTGTCTCTTCCTCTTCCCTTCCCTCTCCTCCCCTTCCCCCTCTCCTCCCCTCCTCCCTCTTCCCCCTCCCTTCCTTCCTTTTGCACTGAGTCTAAGCAGCACTGCCCTAATGCACGTGGGAGGGGCCATTCACTGGGCATAGGAAACCTACCATGGGCCACACTGGAAGAGAAATGATGCTCCCTCTTCCAAAAGCCACCACCTCCTTAGCTAGAGGTGGACCTTCACATGGCCCTCCCCCTTCCCCTCTGTTCTGGGCTGTTGCTTGGCTTGATCTTGTGCAGGTCCTGTGCAGGCCACTACATCTGCTAAGAGTCTGTAAGTGGAGCTGCCATATCAGATGGTCCAGGAGACATTGCTTCATAGCCCTGTCCCCAAGTTTTGGCTCTTACAATCCTACCATCTTGTCTTCCCCAATGTCCCCTAAGCCTGTGGAGGGGGAGGATACACACACACACACACATATATGGAGAGAGAAAGACACACACACACACACACACACACACACACACACACACACACACATATATATATATATATATATATATATATATTTTTTTTTTTTTTCAGATGGTTTCAGGTTACACCTTTAGTCAAGGCAGGGAGCTTTGAGATTTATTTTCTCCTTAGGAGACAGGGCCTTGTGTTTGTTTGGCACCTAAGGCCTCAGTGGCACCCACTGTCACACATAGGATTTGCTTCCCACCTAGCCCACACTGGTGTCCTACGTGTTCCCACTTTTATGGGAAAGAAGCCTCACACCACTGACTGTGTGTGGGGCTTGCCAGGCCTTTCCTTCCTTCCTCTTGCAAACAACAGCCCTGAAGAGTTTACTGTCCTGTTTCCTTCCACCTGGGTGACTTCGCTAAATCACTTCCTAGAATAAGAAGGCTAGGGTCCCTGCTGGTGAGGCAGGGAAGATGTTAGAAAAAGAGACCTAATGATGCCAACCAAACTCTTAGAAAGCCTATCCCAGCAGAAAGGGTGGGGAGCAAACAGGGCCAGATGGAAAGCACAGGCCCCACACCCACCTTCACCAGCCAGGGGCCATAGCCATAATCCAATGGCTCTGGCAACCCTTCCCTCAGTGGCCTCGTGCGGTTTCTACAAACTGGAATCAAAATCAACCTACTTTCCAGGTTCTAGGAGAGCAGGTGCACACAGAAAAAGAGCACGGGGCCAGGCAGGCAGCTGTGCTGGGCCCAAGGCCAACCTCCAAAAGCCCAGAGCTTCCCCTGCCTGTCTGGTCACTGGCTGACCTGTCCCCTCTGTCCAGGCTGAGCAGGAAGATGGAGTGGCCTGCTTCCGCAAACAGTGGCTGCTGCCAGGTCTCGCTGCTCCCATGGGCAGTCACGCTTGCTGTGCCTATCACACCAGCGAGCTAATTAAGATGAAAGGGAAACTCTTGGAAGAGCCTGGAAAGGGCATCTACTTTAGAGTCTGCTTTGCCCTCAGACTGCTCTTCATAACAGAGAGCAGATTTCCTAGCCTCTTAGGACCCCCTGGCTCATCGCCTCCTGTGGGGTAGGCCTCACTCAGCATGCTTTTGAGGAAGCACTGAAGAAATATGAGAAGACAAAGAGAGTCAAGAAACTTCAGTGTAACCGATAAAGCTGAATTGCTTCAGACAATGACGTTATTTAATCATGCTCACCCTGGGCTGGAATGTTCGTAATCTTGAGTTTTACATTGGCATTTCTTCCTCATCCCTAAATCTAAACAGTGAACCTCATGAAATAACCTTGCAATTTCACTTCTGAACAAGAATTCTTTACCGTAAGAAAAATAACTAAGCCAGTTCATGCATTAAAAAACAAAACAAAACACAAAAAACAAAAAACTTGGCTTTTACACCTTACTTAAAACTTAAGCTTTGCTTAATCCTTAAATTGTGTTGTAAATCGCATCCAAGACATGTACTTTAGAAAGCTACAGGGTCATTTGGGGTGCCCAACTTTGCAGATTGGGCATCCTTGATTATTGTAAGGATGCCTAAGTACAGGTCTCTTTTGAAAACACCACACCTGTGTCCTGGTGTGGTGTGGTTTGAATGAGAGTGGCCGCCATAGGCTCATGGATTTGAATGTTTGGTCATTAGGGAATGGAACTGTTTGAGAAGGATTAGGAGGCCTCCTTGTTGGAGGAAGTGTGCTCTTCTTGGAGGAGGTGTCACTGGTAGTGGGCTTTGAGATTTCAAAAGCCTATGCCAGGTC
>NW_021620941.1:5984080-6018016 GCF_004785775.1 Grammomys surdaster
TTCCCCCTCCCTCCCTCCCTCTTCTCCCTCCCTCCCTCTTCTCTCCCTCCCTGCCCCTCCCCCGCACCTGCTGCCTGTGGAACAGATGTAAAACCCTTAGTTACTACTGAAGCACTATGCCTGTCTGCTCCCTGCCATGATGATGGTGGATTAGACCTCTGACATTGTGAACAATCCCCCCAACTAAAACACTTTCTGTTATAAGAGTTGCCTTGGTTATGCTGTCTCTTCACGGCGACAGAATAGAAACTGAGACACCTGATGCTGCATCGAGCCCCTTTCCTATATGGCTGCCCATCGAGCTACTTAACTTACTAACTACCTTTGCTTCAGACTGGCTTGCACCGAAGTTCTTTTCTGTACCATAGTCAAAGATCTGGCTTTGCTTGAGTGGAGGGTCCTAAAGGGAAGGGAATCCTAGGCTGCCTGTGGCTGTGGTGGGCTGTGATGCCCTGCCACCACTGACCGTGACATCAAAAGTGAAGCTGTGTGGCTGCTCCCCACCCTTGTCTTTAGTGCCAGCTCTGGAGAAAGGTCTTGCTAGCTCTGTGTGCCCACATGCTTCAGATGTGGAGTCATGTTTTCCTCCTTGGCATTATAAGCTTGGTATAGGTTGAATAGAATTATCAGATGGCCAGACTTCAGCAGGACAGGCTCATGGAGCAGTGGCCACCTGGCTGCCTCTGTGCACACAGCCTCTAAACTCAGAGATTCCTAGCTCCACTCCCATTCTCAGGCTTCTGGTCCTTAGGCATCTTTGTCCCATGCTTCCTTCCCCCCACCTGTCACTCCACAGCATCCTCAAGGACTTTCTCAGAAGATTCATGTTGACCTTCTAGTTCTTAGAAACTTCTGTCTTAGCTTGGGTTTTATTGCTGTGAAGAGACAAGGTAACTCTTATAAGGACAACATTTAATTGGGGCTGGCTTACAGGTTCAGAGATTCAGTCCATTATCATCATGGCAGGAAGCATGGCAGCATCCAGGCAGACATGGTGCTGGAGAAGGTAGCCAGGAGAGAAGACTCCTTTCTGTAGGCAGATAGGAGAAGAGTCTCACCTCATTCTGCACTAGGTGGAGCTTGAGCTTCTAAAGCCCACCCCCACAGTGACACACTTCCTCCAACAAGGCTACACTTCCTCCAATAATGTCACACTTCCTAGTAGTCAAACATTCAAACCACCACAACACTCCCCACCCCCTGACCAAGAATTAGCTTTGGGGCTGGTGGACTCTGAGGATTACATGAGACCTGGGTGGGCTCTGGCACCACCACATCATGCCATTGAGACCCTTCGCTGGTTCCTTGGCACTGGCTTCTGCCACCATGAGACACTAACAGCAGATGTTCTTCATGGGCTTGTAACGGTAAGTATTCACTAAAGCCCCATTCCTTCATCCAGAGAAGATGCCTTCAGGGTGGTTCTCACACTGCTTTGGTATTGTCACTCACTGAGCCTCCCAACCCACCTGACATCCTGTTGCTAGGAAGGGTTGAGCAGAAGCTGGCCTGTAGAGGAGTGTCTGTTCCCTGAAGGAGAGACCTGGTAGCTGACTCTCCGTCTTGCCCATGTCCTTCTGGCTTGGATGCCACTTGTTTTGTGTGTGTGTGTGTGTGTGTGTGTGTGTGTGTGCATGTGTGAATGTGAGTGAGTGTGTGTATGTGAGTGTGTGTATGTGAGTGTGTATGCATGCGTGTGTACATGTGTGTATGTGAATGTGTGTCTGTGCATGTGTGTATTTGAGTGAATATGTGCATGTGTGTATGTGTGTGCATGTGTGTGTGTGAGTGAGTGTGTGTGCCTGTGTGTAAGTCAGTGAGTACATGTGCATGTGTATGTGAGTATGTGTGTGCATGTGTGTATGTGAGTGAGTGCGTGTGAGTATGTGTTTAGGCTCATACACCAATAGGGGCTTTGAGGTCGAGTCCATGTAAGGCTTATGGGACCACAGAGTGTTGGTATCAGGCACTGTGTGTCTCCTGTGATGGGCTATGGACCCATCCTCTTGCTCCTCCATGCCCTCCGCTCAACTAGAGAAAAGGGGAAAGTGTGTTTTTAGCAATGCACTATGCACACTGCCCACAGCTCCTTCCAGCACTCTGCCCACACGTGAGCCTCCAGGGATGGACCGTGCACCCTATTCCCCACCCCAACCCCTATGCCCTCTTCCTGCTGGTTTCACCCCAAGCTTCTCTCCATGCAGGATTCTCCAAGCCTGGAGAGAAGTTCTTTTCAAAGATACATTCCTCTCCTCTGGGGACTTCCCGATGGGTCTAACCGAGATAGTCTAGCTCGAGTTCCCTTCTGGAATCCCCACTTTTAGAATAACTGAACATGAGTGCTTCCCTAGACAGGATCTTACTGGAGACTCCTGGTTCCCAGTCAACTGTGAACCCCAGGAGCACCACCCTCCAGCTGTAGTACCCCTCTGTATGGACAAATAGGTCAGAGCTGGGCTTTAAAAGAACAGGCATGGCCATTCCACACCTCCGTGAAACCCGCAGCATCCTCAGTTCAGGCACTGCCAGCTAGAAGCAGGCTCTGGACAGCAGGTGACAAGGACAGCACAGACCAGGAACTTCCTGAGCATCCCAGGACACTGCCACCTGGTAGAGGGCGTCATCTCTTCCCCCCACTGTCTCTCCTCCATGCGGGGCCTATGGAGTATTTTACTAAGAAACAGTGAATATGTCAATCCTATACCTTCTTGGCACATGAGGTGTTAATTACAGTCACCAGTGATAGAGGCCACTCAGGGTCATGTGCTGGCTCTTTTTTTAAGAGTTAAAAATTTATTCTTTGCAAATTTTATGCATGTATATATAAAATGCATATGGATCATGTCCAGCTTTGAACTCCTGCTTCCTAGTTGCAACCCACCAGAATGTTCAAACACACCCTCCCGCTTTCATGCACCTTTTTTTCTTTCTTTTAAATAGCTAACTGGGTCCAATCAGTGCTTCCCCACATGTGTATGAGTGTGGGACCCCTATCAGAGGGGGCATGGGCAACTTATCATGGGCCACATCCTTGAAGAAAAACTATTTCCTCTTTCCCAGTAGCCACCAACTATCAATAGCTCCAAAGGAGCCTCTGGATTTACCAGAGTGTGAACTGGCCTGATCTTGTTCAGGCCTTGTGCAGATAACCTAAGCTTCTCTGTGAGTACGATAGCTACCTCCTGGCTAGATGACAGCATCTCACAGACTTCCTCCTCATCCTTCTCACCTCCTCCTGAGATGTTTCCTGAGCTCAGATGTGTGTGTGTGCGAGTGTGTGCGTGTGTGCGACATTACATCCCATTTAGGGTTGAACATTCAAAAGTCACATATTTTCAATGCTTTGATCAGTCTCTATGTTGATTGCTGCTCACTGCAAAAGAAGAAACACAAATGTTTAGACAACAATTGGAATGACATCCCCCAAACAGTATAAGTGATGACCACCCTGCAGGTGTTGTAACATGTCCTTTTAGCAAAACAGCAGTAAGAGACTCTCCCCTGGGAACTGTGACCTCCCCAGCCCTGAGCTTTTGGCTAGGTTTATATTCCCAGACGTGAATTCTGTTCTGTGGAGCAGGCCTCCAGTTCACCTGAAGTGGTTGGTTGCCTCTGTACCTGTCATACCAGCATTGCGCCAGCAGGCACATCACACTGGGCAAGGCTAGCAGCATAGAATGCAGACTTTACTGCTGGGCAAGTATTTTTATTTGTGTTCTCCCTCAGTAGTTTGTGTAACGCCTTCTGGCACTGTGAAAGCTAGCCAGCAGGGAGGGAGTTTAAAGTCAATTCCAGTTCGATTTCTCCATGTTCTGCAACCAAAGTAGGTTAGTGCTCAGTAATATGGTCTTACCATCTACCTATGATGGACATAGGCGTCCAAGGGCAATGCCAGGTAACAATTCATGTTGTTTTAGGGGCCCCTGAAGACATGCTTAACATCACCCTTGCTCCTCATTGTCATTCGGTAAGGGTAGAGGGGGTGTGTGGCTTGTGATCAGGCCAGGTTATCTAGAGACTGGTTCTTAGCACAAGAACCAGGTGCCAACTTCATCCCTCAAACAGAAGAGTTCTGCATCATTGCAGTGGGGCTGTGGTAGGCCTAGACAAAATATTCCTTAACTTGGCCTGACCTTGAGTGCTCTCTGCAGTTTGTAAACCCTTCTCTGAGTTGTCCACAGGGCTAAGATGAGAGCAGCAGTCATTGCCTGTGACTGGATGTGAATCCATACAGATTCAGTGTGAGGACAAAGGGACAAGTCACAACCTCTGTGCCACCTCCTTGCTCTGCAGTAAGGGTGGGCCATGAAGTCAGCCAGCACTTGCTCCACATGTGACTTTGGGAACTCCCTCTGAGGCCAGGCAGAGACAAGCCATGTGGCTAGGCCCAGACCCCCACTGTCGGAAGCTACCACCTTGGCTCCTGGACCTGACCATTTCTCCAGCACTCTCAGAACTAAGAATGTAGGAAAAATTTGAAGGAAGCATATGGTGAGCACTTTCTCAGAGAGCACCCAGCCTACCTTGACAAGCCAAGTCCAGGTGAGTTAGTGAGCTCAGCACTAGGGACCTGTCGGGGACAGCTTGTGCATATCCCTAGAGCAGTGCCATGCTGGCTCAGCTCCAGATCTCAGAATCTTTGGGACAGAAACTTCCCTGTCAGACCTTTGAAGGATCTGCAGAAGGCTCACTTACACCTTGACCCTCTCCACATGGTGCAGGGTCTGCTTGCTGCCCTTCCTTACCAGAGTTCTAGTCAACAAAGAGAGGGAGGGAAGAGGGCAGGGCTCAGAGAGCAAGGGAGGAGGGAGAGCAGCAGAGGGAAGAAAAGAGTGTGATGCTGGAAGGACAGATTGAGAACAAGTGCCCTATAATTAACTTCTGTTGACATTATTTTAAAAATCTGTAATTTTACAGTTGCAGAGAAAATAGAAGAACAATACAAGATTCTCTCTGTCTTTGTTTCTCTCTCTGCCTCTCTCCATACATACATACACACGTGTGCACACACACACTCAGGGGTGGGAGGAGAGAGAGAGGGGAGAGAGAGAGAGAGAGAGAGAGAGAGAGAGAGAGAGAGAGAGAGAGAACACATTTTTCTGAACCATTGGAGTATAAAAGGGAGCCCTCTGGCCTTACACACCCCTGTGCTCAGGGCCTGAGAACAAGGGCAATTTCCCACATAATTGTCATGAACGTGTCAAAATCACGTTGATAACAGTTTTCATTACTATACGCTATATCCATATGTGTTGAATTTGGGGCCAACTGTGGCTACTACAGCACTATTTTTCCAAGGTTAGGAAATGACATTGGAGCATCACCATTTCAGCTAATATATGTTTATCTTTAGTCTCCTTTAGCCTAAAGCACTCATCAGCCTCCCTTTGGGTTTCTTGTCCTGAGTGCGTTGAGGAGCAGTAAACTAGTTATTTTGGATTGTGTTCTATTTGAGTTCAATCCGCTTTCCTCAAGATGACATCTGGGGCACACCTCTGGCAGGTACACCCCCGGGAGTAATCTCTCTCTCTCTCTCTCTCTATCTATCTATCTCTATCTCTATCTCTATCTCTATCTCTATCTCTATCTCTATCTCTATCTCTATCTCTATCTCTATCTCTATCTCTGTCTGTCTCTCAATATGTCACCGAGGGAAGCAGATGTCGTTGTTTCATGAAATGGAAGGAAGATCCGTTTATGTTTTCTATGTATTTACTCCGCCCAGCACTCTTCACTTCTTCCTGCAGATGGGAAATTCCATCTGGAAGTATATATAAGTTCATCCTGACAAACCTTCTAACATTTCTTATACTGCAGGTGATGAATTCCCTCAATTTGCATGTATCTGAAAATATCTTTTCTCACTTTCATTCTGAGAAATATTTTCACTGTACTTAGAATTCCAGATCAACAGGTTTGTTTTTTTAATGTTATATTTTCTGTCTCCTGTCATTTCTAATAAGAAACGAGACATCATCTGTACTATTATTCTCACACATGCAACGAGTCTCATCTGAAGGACGGGCATTGGCTTGTAGTCTTTGGTTCTCAGTAGTCTGATTCTAACACACTGTCCTAGGGAGCATTTCTGTTGCTGTGACAAAACACTGACCAGAAACAACTTGGGTGAGGAAAGGGTTTATTTCAACTCATCCCTCCAAATCACACTCCATGGTGGTGGGAAGCCAGGGAAGGGTCTCAAGGCAGGAACTGAAGCAGAGAGCATGGAGGAGTGCTGCATGCTGGCTTGCTCTGGCTCGCTCAGCCTCTTCCCTTATCATTCCCTGCCTGTCTCCCTGCACCCACAACTGGACTGAGGCTGCAGCTCAGGCTTAAGATGTGTGGAGCCCAAGCCTCAGCCCTGGGCTTGCTAGACTGGTGTCCTTCTACCTCTCCTGTGGCTCCGGTGCTCCGACTGGCTGAGGAGGAGCTATGAGGCAGAGGTGTGAGTGCTCACCGAATGAGTGCTGGCGACAGTGGTGAGGGCAGCTGTTGCTAACAATGTGCTGTGCAGAACATAATGTTGGCAGCCATCTCAATTCACACTTCTTAATGGATGCAGAGTCAAAGAACCCTTCAGAATCCTGACGGAGGGGGACACAGGGCTCTAGGCACTAGCTCCTAACCACACCAACACTGTGTAAGAGCTACTCCCCCAGGACCATGGGGCTTTCAGGCTGAGCCCCAGCCACAGTGAAGGCTCCTGAGCAGTGTAGATTCTGGAGGTCTTTTTAGCCTCTGAGACTCTTAGGGGTGACTTGCTGCATGCTGGTAGATATCAGGATGGCTGGGTGCAGGGATGAATGACTTCTGTGAAAGCCTAGAAGTCCATATTGGAGTTTAGAGGAAATCTGAATCTGGACAGAGTACAGTGATGTGGAATCCCTCCTTTATGTGTGTTTAAATCTCTACTCCATTAGAACAACTGAGGCAAAAGTCACCCAGGATTCCAGGAGCTGGAGACCTAGTGTGGCATGGGAAAAGCTTGCCTGAGGTTGGCTGCTACTCTGAAGTGCTGAGTCTAGCATCTCATGTACCTTCTCCGGCACTGTGTTCCCAGGACAAAGCACCCCTAAACTAGGGTTCTTTACCATGCTCCATTCCCAGTGGCAACTGTGTCCCACGCAGGATGCGCTCAGTTTACTGCACCGTGCAGTCTGCAAGACCTAGACTCAATGAGGACTCAGGCACCAGACCATGGAACTCTGTGGGGCTGGAGACAGGATTTGAACCCGTATCCCTTTGGCTCCCAAACTTGGTGGTGAGGCTGCTAACTGCCCTGGACTCTGCACCTGGGGATCATCACATGTGGGCTTTGTCCTGGTCTTGTTCATCAGCACTGGTATCTTAGCTATCTTGTTTTCCCAGAGCCTTCTCCAGAGCCCTGTCTTCCTTCTGCCATTATGTAGGTGTCCTGGCTAGAGAAGGACCTGTAACTCCAGATGGCTCTCAGCAACAGTGCTTGATGCACTAAAGTAAGGGAGTGCCTCTCAGGCCTGTGGAGCAGCAGCTTTTTCCTGACCTGCATGCATATACAAGCATGTACGTTTGTTTACAAGACATACAGCCATACATGCATATACACCATGTACATGCATGCATACACTTAACCACATATACCCATATGCATGCATGTGTTGGTGTACACTCATGTGGCACATGACATACACATACAAGCACAAATACATTACATACTTTGTATGCACACGCACACAGGCAGAGTTAGCTGTTGTCTGTCCCATGCTGTCTTTCTGTCCTCTTAGTTGATCAGAAGCAGCTTCCCGTGTTCTTGTCACAGGAACCATGGGGAGAAGGCCCACTCCAAGCCTTTGACTGCCCTTGGTTGACATACTAGCCTGATCACCATTGTCCAGCCTCACTTGTCCTGGTGCTCTTTATCCCTCTACTCTACTCCAGAGTCCTGCTCATCCCACAAGGGCATCTCTCCTTCACATGGGCTTCCTGTCTCCTTCATGGCTACTAGCATGGACTCTCTCCCTGTATCCGGCTCCCTAGAGGACCTGGATCTCCCCCACTTCAACAACACCTCCCTACCACATCCCACACTTAGGGACGCTTCTCTGTGTCTCAGGGATAACAGCTCACTCTATTTTGACCTTGGTGTGCCCTGTGTGAGATGCCCTTCCCAGTCTTGTGTGCCCTGGACTTACTACTTTTTTTTTTTAACCAGGGGTTTTGAGCCCCAGTGACCACACGTGTACCACACATCATACACATGTCCACCTGCATGCATCCACATATATGCACACATGCTCATATACAAGCACATGTAGTCCTTGCCTCAGTTAGCCTCTCCTGATAAGTCCTGTCTTGTCTACAGCCTTTACACTAGGCCCTTAGGAGTCCTTGCTGCTGAATGTCCTTCTACTCAGCCTCAGTCTTGAATGCTCTGACACTGACCTTGGACTAAGTGGCTCACATATGGATCCAGCTGCTCTGGAAGCTGGGAGGGAAGCTAAAACAGAGGTTTGTAAGGCCTGCTGTCTGCTGCCTGGCAAGGCCCACTGCCTGCTTCATAGCTTGCTCCTCTTCACTGAAGGCCTCACATAGAGAAAGGGGTTAGAGCTCTCTGGAGACCACTTCACCTCCCAGAGCTTCAACTTCTAACACCAGCTTGCTGGGGGAAAGTTTCTCCCACACAGACTTGGGGTTTCTTGTGTCTGTAGCTGGAACATACACTGAGTGTCACAGGCGCGGGGCCTCGGTTGAGGACTCTGGAAGTGAAGCACCATTCTAAAGGTGCCTATTAGTGTAGTGCGTCCATCCATTCTGAGGAAACAGGGAAATGTAGGATCCCCAGTGTGTCCAAGGTAGCCAGCAGGTGGCCAGGGGGAAGGCTCTTTGTTCTCAGGAACACGCCCAGCTACAGTGCAGCCAGAAGGCCCAGGATTCTGTTGGAAACAACAAAATCTCTGAAATACTTCATTTTCTAACAGCTGTTCTTCCACAGTTTTGAAACCTGTCTAGATGCAGAGCACCAGCCCCTTCCCTGGGCTGAGAATGTCAGAGCCCATTGATCTGGGTTAAAAAATGCCAGGAGGAGAGCCCCTGATTGAGAAGCAGGCCTGATCAGCATCTCAATGCTTGCCTACATTGATTTTGGATACTAGGGTCCCTGATAAAGTGGAAATTTACAGTCTCACTGTCGAAACTCTTTCCCGACTCCATCATCCACTCAACAGATGGCACATCTTCAGGGTAGCTTTAATAACCCCCAAAATTAAATTAGTGAAAAATGGGGAATGCTTGTAATATTAAAAGTCATCCATGGCCTCAGGAAGCAGGTAAATTTTCATCCACGGAGGAGAGTGAACATGGAAAGACGCTGGAGGTGAGGTGACTGCTGCAAAATGAAGATGCTTGCCTCTTCCTGCCACCCCCTACCAGCGTCTGCCAGCTTCTGCTTGCACACACAGCTCAGCTGGTCAACTGAGTGGCACAACATATTGTCCAGATGTTAGAGGATGGGGTAGGGCGTCTCCAGTTCCATCCTGTGAGACTGAGCTAGCATTATAGACCGGGAAGGGTCCACTTGACCTAGGCCCATGTCTCTTGGGAGTTCAAATCTGGGTTGTTTTCCTGCCCACTTGGATCCAGGGGCTGAGCTCAAGCCAGGCTGGAACCACATGGACCTGAGCTCACATGCACAGGGCACTTCAGAGATCACCATCAATTCTCCTGAGACCTGGTCACATGCTCATATCCAACCACCCGCTGTGCCTCCAGAAGCTCCTCCCACAGAACAGTCTCAGCTCTCTTGCCAGCTTGGAGATCACTGGATAAAGGCAAGTCACCACAGATGCAGTCGCTGCTCCTCCCTTGCAGAGCTTAGAGTTCCCACCATTATGTGGTGCGCTCCCTGAAACTTTTGAGGACGGCACACATGCTTTATGTACACTAGGTTTGAGAGCTGCATGTCCCCTCCACAGATGGTTTCTATTATCACAGACTCCTCCCTCCTTTGTTCATCTAGCTAGTGGGGGCTTGCTGCCTCCTGCTCTGTGTAAGCCAGTGAACTCATCTTAAAACTAGACCAAGGATTGGGGAGGTGGCTCAGTCAGTAAAATGCTTGCTGGCCAAGCATAAGAACATGAGTTCGATTCCCCAGAACCTATGAGAAAATCTGAGCATGATGGCAGTGAAGGACTGGGAACAGGGTCCCATGCCTTGTTACTGAGCTAGCTAGCTGCAAGCTGCCCAGATTCCACCCACCTGGATTGTCCTGGCCTGGATTTTCTCCATGCATGAGAAAAGAGTGCCTGCTCTGTCTGCAGAAGCTCTTGGCTTAACAAGGAGAGCAAACCCAGAAGACTAGAGCTAAGGAGGAAGGTAGCTATGGCTCCCCATTTCGCTGCCCTTCGAGAAGCCACCTCCACCACTGTGTACTGCTGGGACCTGCAGAAGGACCTCAGGAGGGGAGCTTCAGACAGACTGATAGGAGTTCCTTGCTTTCTCCTTAGCTTTCTAAATACTGCCTGCTTCTTTCAAGATCCACTCAGCTGTAACACTGTCCCCATACCCGAGGACAACATGGAAATCACCAGCATTGCCAGATTGGTGTCCACACAGTGTCTCTCTCCTCTGTGGTCCTTTTTAGAAGTTCAGAGAGCTTTTTACCTTCCTTCATCTACCCTTCTGTCTAAGACGGTTTTGTCTCTCACACATAGGAGTCCCTGGTTGAGATAGAGGGCACCCGGACACAGGTGTGCTCTGCCATGGCCCCACTGCACACATGCTGTAGTCGGGCTGTGCGCTCATGGTACCAGCTTCACTTGCATAAAGCCTGAGCAAAAGAGTAGTTGACTTCTGCTCATAGAGAGATGAATGCACCAGGCTGGCACGGCAGCCTGGGATGCACACTGGAGTCCGAAGAGTGGACCAGAGACCAACAAGGCTTGTTCTGCATAAAACATAGAACAGGATGAATCAAACTCAGAGAGTTTGCTTTCTCAGAGGCACCAGTGGCCACCTGGTCCCAGACACAGACGGTGTTATCTAGTGTTGACCTGACTTCTCTGTGATTCTCTTGGCTCTGCCTTTTCCATCGGGCTGGCTGTCTTCAGTGTGGCAGCAGGGCAGCTGGGAACCACCCTTAGGCCTCATGTGCCTTCCTTCTCATTGTAGGAACCTCGGAGTCCTCCAAACACCCCAAGACCAAGTTCTCAGCCCAAAGGAGATCTATTTGTCCCAGAGGGAAAGAGGGCAGGGAAAAGGAGACAAAGCCTGGAGATGGGGGATGAGGGAGAAGGGGAAGGGGACAAGGGAGAGGGGGAAGGGATATTTGTCCTGGAGGAACAAAGGACTGCCTCTGGATGGAGAGGAGACAGACGCAGCACATAGGGAAATGGCAGTTTATAAAGGGAAAAGGGAGAAAGCCCGTGTTAGGATGAGTTGGTTTGTTCTGATTGGGCATATTGATTAGGGCATCAGAAGGGAGCTTTGATTGCTGGACTTCAGTACTTTGATAGCCGGACCTTGGTAGTCAGCCTCAGGGGAAGGAAGTGGCCAAATAAGGGAATGGGCCTTGTCTGTTATTATGGCTAGCTTTAGGAATGTACTAGTTTTTAGTGAGGGAGAAGAAAAGGGGTAAAGGGGTATAAAACCTGTCTGCAATGCTCCGGCATTGTTTGCCATGCTCCGGCCCTGTCTGAAATGTTTGCTGGGCTCTAGCCTATGTTTGCCAGGCTGGAGCCTGTTAGAATCCCTTCACTCATCTAGGAAAACCAAGGACAATAATACCATGTTACTTTTTACCCCAGACACCTTTAGCTTTAAGATTCACTCTGCTGCCTCAGCTGTGTGCAGGGGGAAGGAGGGGTGTTGGTCCCAGCCTTGCCTTTCTCAGTAGTCCTGGTGTACGGTGGTAAGGGGAGAACAGGTCCAACAGCCCTTGCTTATCAAGTCCTTAGCTCTCTATCAGCTTCTTCTGTATTTCTTCATGGGAATTCAGGGTGCAGGCTCCCTCTATGGTAACAAACAAACAAAAAACTTGTTGCATTTACAAATGCTAGGAGCATCATTCTTGACCCTTTCTTTGTGTACCAGAATCAGCAAGATGCTCAGATCAGGATGTCCTTGTATCTTGCCACCCAGTTCACATTTGCTCATTGTTGTTTGTGGGAGGGCAAGTTCTTGCTGAGATGAACCCTATATGTCTTTCAGAATGGCACTGATCCATAAATCCACTGGACCTACTAGCATGTGGGCTGAGGTCTCTTGCCATAGTCTGCTCAGTCTGTAGTGGTTGGAGGATGCTGGGAATCCTTGGATATTGTTGGGCTCCAGGCAACTTTATTTGTGATGGGGAGTGCCAGCGGGAGGTCCTTGATTGGTCCAAGATTTTATTCCAAGAACCACATTCTTCTAGGTCCCTCTCTAGAGCCATAAAACATCTCCATTGGTCATGTGTGGCTCAGAGGGACACAGACTTTCCAGAACTTGTCATGACTGCCAGTATGGCTTCTGTGATATGATTTAGCTCACGAAGTCCTGCCCTACTGTCCCTCTTGCCAATAAAGTGGCTCAGCTGCCACCCACCACAGGACTAAGAGAATTCTGCATTGCTGCCCTGGGCCAGGGCCTTGATTCTGTCCAGTGAAGGATGGGGTGTGGGGGTCCTAGCACCTGGCACTGGCCAACCAGTACCGAGCTTGTGTGAGGCGATGTCCTTGACGGATCCTTATTACTTGTGATGATCACTGAGCCCCATCCCTGTTTTTAAACAACCAGTGCCAGCCTTTTTCTTCAACTTGTGTGGCTGAAGTTCTAGGTTAGTTGGGCCCACCTTCCTTGCTGGAGATCCTCCACTCTCCAGGGGCAGACCTCAGCTGGAAGTTCAGACCCTGGCAGCAGGAAGAGAAGGCAGAAGGAGCTCATTTTGACTCTGCAGATCCCAGGAGAACATAGTACTCACAACCACAGATGCTGGTGACAGTCAGAGAGCCCACAGTGTCCTTTCTCACAAGGAGTCCTCCCCTCCCGGGCCCTGGCCACCTTATCCCACCCCCATTTCTAAGTAGCCAGGGACACTGCCTTTATTTGGATAATATCTCTTGGAACTCCCAAAGGGTTCATGACAGAGTGCAAGTTGCTAGTTGCTATCCTGCTGGGTTGCTTGGGTCCTACCAAAGTAATGGGATATTTGCTCCAGTCCTTAGCAGGTATTCTGGAGCTTCTAAGCAAAGCTGTGTCAGCCCCAGCCCTGCACAGCAAACAAGGCTTTTCAGAAGAGCAGAGCTATCCTCCTCCTACCTTCACCTACCATCACCATCAGCCAGGGATATGTTGTGACATGGCTAACACCCCACAGACAGCCACATGAAAACACTCATTAGCATGTTAGAGAGGTTTCCTCTTGTCATGCTGTGACTCTGCTCTCTTCATCCCTACCCAGGCAAGCAGGGACTGACACAGGGATGTGCTGCGGGTTAGCCAGGGAACCAGGACTCAGGGGTCACATCACACCCTTGCTCACACGGTAGGAGCCAGAGCTTGATGTGTCTGTCTGACCAGAGCCACAAGAGTGCTAAGGGGCCTTTTGGAAGATGCCCTAACTAGCTGGCCGTTGTTGAAAGGCACAGAGGCTTAGAGTGTCACCAGACATCCTGGTGGCCAGAATACAGTCCTGCCCCAGCTCCAATGTGCATAGTGTCCCAGAGAGGTGTGTGAGATGTGACATCTTCAGGTCACATGCCATGTGCTGAGAAGCAAGGACTCAGAAGCCATCCTGCGCCTAGGACATGGAAATGGGAACAAAATATTCTACAGAAATGAACAGGTCCACATGTCCAGGGACTTTCCTGCCTCACCGTGTAGACCCATCTAGGCGGAGTGTCCAGAGGGTCTCTAAGGGAAAGGATAAAGGGCTCATCCCGGAGAAGCATCGGAAGTCCTCCAGGCGCAACCTTCTCACTCCATGAGGACAAACACTAAGCCTCTATTTGCAGCTGATTCCGCCATGTGATTTAACCAGCATGCCACATTCAACCGTCAGCAATGGCTCCACTCCTCAGTGTCAGTCAGAGCTTAGGTCTAACTAGACAAGCAAGGGGAGCAGGGTTATCCTTGGTATGAGATAGGTTACCCCCTGAAGGATGAACGGACACATGGGAGCCCTGGGGTTTGCATGTACTCTTGGCCAAGCTCCCCTAACCAAAGGGGAAATGGAGGGGGGAGTCTGAGGAGGGAAGGGATGCCTCCTGGGCAGAGTCCAAATCCCAAGGCCTCTAAGGATTGTTAAACTAAGCCAGCTAAGGGATTGCTGGTGGCTTAACTCTAGTTGTGCCACCTGACAGGAGCCAAGGCTCTACCCCCACACCTGGGGCCCTGATCACAGGCTCCTTGCTGGCCAGTCCCTCATATCCTCCCTTCCTCACAAGCCTCCACAGGTACTGAGCCAGGCAGACACCAGTGAACAGAGAAGGCCCAGCGTCTGCCCTGCTCCCCTCACCCAGACAAATGGTCTGCCTCCTGGCAGGAACAACAGATTTGTCTCCTGCTGAGTACCACACACAAACCCATTTCATCCAGGTACTGAGATCTATCTCCTCTATCTCCTAAATTTATAGATGGCTGCTATGCATGCCCTCCAGAGAAGATGCGTTAGAGACGATAAAGACGGCGCCAGCTCCAGACAAATGCTGGCTTGTGATTTAAAGCAAAAATGTAGGCTTGTAGGCAGATATGCCAGGAAGGAGGCAGAGCCCCAGTGAAAGATGCTTTGGCCTATTGGACCTTCATGGCTCCCCAGTTCACTGTCTGGTTTCTTGGGTCTACACTGTGGCCTCTTGTTACAGGTAGCTAAAGACTCCCATGGGAAGCTTGTGAAAAACAGAGGCATGAAGCCTAGCTATCTGGGGAGGTTCTAGGCCTTTGGAGTCTGTATCCAGCATGCAGGAATCTCTGTCTCTCAGCTTCCCTGGATAGTTGATTATGACTAAGCAAAAGTAATAACCCTGCCCAGCTGTCTGGGACTTGACACAGCTCTTCTTAGGGATTGTCAATTGAAGGACTCCTGCATTTCTGAACTGCCCTCCCTAGAATGCAAGCACCCATCTCTTCCTCAAGATTCCCACAGGAAACTCTATGTTTCTACTAGAATTTGGGATTTATCCTTTCTCCCTTCTGTCCAGACCACTCAGAACTCACACCAAAGCCTCTGGAGGTGTTCATCCTCTGCTTACTCCCTGCAAAGCTTCTGATGCATAGGTTATTCCTTAGACCACCTTCGCCATGCCACCCTGGCTCTCCAGAGGAGGTTCCCCCATACAGAACAGGTAGAGCAGCCCCTTCTGGCCTGTCTCGAGACAGTAGGACAATGCTTCACCTGCCCTGGAGCACTTCATCCCTAGTATGTTCCCTGCAACCCTGGCCTCTCGGTCCTTTCCCAGAGATGACTGCCCTTCAGTGTTTAACTGAGTTATGGGAACGTTGCCCTGAGTGCTGAGGAGTGGTCCACTGAAGCCAGAATAGTGCAGTGTGACAAACGTTGAGTAGCAGGGTCTCCCATTTATTTTGAGACATACAGAAGTTGTTCTGTACAGCACAGAGGGGCAAGCCTATATGCCATCTCCCCCAGAGGACTGAAGTGGCTCATATTTTGCTACTTGGAACAAGCTGATCATTGGCCTGCTTAAAACCCTCTCCAGGCTTACAGTGGGCCTGGGCAGAGGGAGCATATGTCACAAAGTAGCTCATCTGCTTCTCCCAAATCTACACCTCACTCTTGTGATATAGAAGTCAGTGTTTCTGTTGGTATGGGTTACCCTGCATGTGCATACAGTGTGCGTGTAATGCGGGAGGGATGTAGGCCAGAAGACGACACCAGTGTCTTCCTCACTCTGCCTTATTTGAGACAGGGTCTCTCAATAAGTCTGGAGCTTATTAATTTGGCTACACTGCCTGATCAATAAACTCCAGGGATGCTCCCATCTCCCTGTTCCCACCTGAGAACATGAGTTACAGACATATACAGCTGTTGAACAGAACCATATGTCCCCTGAGAGGAAGGGCAGGCCAGAGATGGAGAGAGAGGCCCTTAGGTCAGAACTCCCCAGGGTGGAGATGTGATTCAGTTGGTGTGGTGTCTAGCACTCAGGAAGCCCTGGGCTCTATCCCAGCTCCCCATGCCTGTCATGGTTCACATGTGGGCATCAAAGGACAACCCAAGGGACTTGTGAGGATTGAACTCAGGTGGTCAGGCTGGGCAGCAAGCACCTTGTACCTGTTAAGCCATCTCACCAGTTGCTGTCACAGAGTAAAAAGTATTCTTACCACACAGTCTTCTTAAGTAGTGTTATGTAGATGCCTTTTGGCTTCTGAGCACATTTATAGGCAGACATACCATACGTTCTGGCTGGGCTACCATACACTGTAATCTTTGTAGATTCCCTGTCTACAGGGCTGCCAGGATATACTGCTGCCCAGCATTGCAAGTAAGCGTCAGACTGCAAGGTACCAAGCATGGGAAAGGTCAAAAATGCACACTTGGAAGTGGAGTTTCTGAGCTCGTATGGCGTTTATATCATTCTAAAGCTGAATACAAGCCTAAGTGACACGGAGGTGTCATTACAGTGCCATGGGCAGTGTTAGACTCTCATTGCCTTGTGTCCCATCCCCCCCATCCCATCTCCACACTGGCATGCTTCCATCTTCCATCTTCCATATACTGCACACCCCACAAGCCACTAACGGAAATCTTCCTGGAAATAGACAGTTGCAGTTTAAAGAGATCAAAGGCGTAGATGAATGTGTATGTAGCTTTGTATCCACAGCTTTTGGTCAGAAACCTTTAGCCCAGAGAAGATTTGTTCTTTGCACCATTTCCTCTCTACCTACTGGACTCCCCCTGCACACCTGCAATCACTCTTCCAATTACAAGTGTCTGCCCAGCACCGTGAGCACCTCTCAGCTGCCTGCAGGGGCTTTCTCTCACAGTGCTGGGGAGCTGTCCTGTGTTCTTCCAGCTTGTCTGCTTTCCAGTGATGTCCTCACACCTGTTCCTCTGTGTGCCCCAGCAGTGTGCAGCTTTTGCCGTGGACAGGTGACAGTTTGTGCAAGCTGTGCCTTGGTGTCATTTTCTCTGTTAATCTAAGACCTCGGTGAGGTTTTAAGCTTTGTGGGGTTACAGTTTCATCTGATATCTTTCAGTCATTTCTTCAAATAGAATTTTCTCTATTACATTTGTTCTGAGACCCGAGGCCTGAGAGTATTAGATGTTGGTGAGTTACGTCACAGACTTGAGTGCTTGTTTTCTGGGACCCCTCTCTCTGTGCTGTGTTTTGAATGATGGGTCCCGGTAATGTCTGAGAGTTCACTGATATGCTAGACAAGCACTCTACCACTGAACTACACACCCAGCTGGCCTCCACCTTACATTTCCCCTGTTCTTGTTCTGCTGTGTAACACATGGTTACGTGTTAACAGTCATGTGTAGCCTTTTTTTTTCAAACTTTATTTTTAATGATGGTTCTTAAACCCTTTAACCCCTTCTAGCCTATCACCCACCAGAGGTGGCAGGGGCCAGTGGGGGGGGACACAGGGGAAGCGGGCCTATTTAGAGATGTTTCTTTAGAACAAATCCCATCTGCGTTGTCAGGAAATCAGTAGTAGTTCAGTTCATAGGTCAGCAGCGGCAGCTCGATCCACTCGCAAACACTTCACAGATACACCAGCAGACTAGTTCGGTAGTATTGGGATAATAACAGCATTGATAAGACCTAGCAGGAACAGCCAGGCCTCGGCTGAATCGACCCAACTCAACAGAAGAGATTTGGATCAACGGGGACGCCAGGAGAAGTTCTCAGCTGTGCCTCTCTCAATGAAGTGAAAAATCAAAAAAGACTCGAGACCAACAAGCATTGTACAGCTAGCTCTACCAGTAAGTAAGCCAAGCCTCTATCACTGTCCACTGAGTCCTGTGTATACTCCCTCCAAACATCACATGTCCTCCACGGGTCTTGCCTTACCATGAGTCTTGTCTTAACACATGAGTCTGTCTTAGTAAAACTTCGAATGAGTCTGTATCAGTTGAGATCACTCTGCCAATCAGCCTGGGTCCGCAGAAGTGACAAGAAGCTGTAACCCAGCACCAGAAGTATTTTGGTGTGTTTCTCTCTGTGGAGTCCTGACAAGAGGAGCTCAACTACGCACTGCAAGACACACCAATACATGTGTGTTGTTAGAGAAGAATCTTTCATAACGTGTCCTTTCACATGCTTGCTTTAGCATAACATCCTCTCTCCTGTGTCTGCTTCGCAAAACGTTCCTTCACGAGTTTGTCCTGGCAAAACACCATGCAACACAACTGACTTTCTAAGAACCCTAAATTTCCACGTCAGTCATGTTTCCTTTTCAATCAAGTTATATGAGTTCACTAGACCTTTGAAATCTTTGTTAACTTTTTTGCATTTACTTATCTATTATGGAGTGTGTATGTGCACGCACATATGTGTGCCAGTGTGTGTGTGTGTGAGTGCACGTGTGTGTGGTGTGCCACAGTGTACATGTGTGGTGTTCAGATGACAACTTTCATGAGTCAGTCCTCTCCTTCTATATTTGGGCCCTGGAGATCAAACTCAGAATTCCAGGCTTGACAGCGAGCACTGCTATCCATAGAGACATCCTGCCAGCCTGAAGTCTTTCTTGAAGCATTTTAAAGTGGATGTAGGGTAAATGGCATCCCCACTCTAGGACTGGATGCTTTGCCTGGTGCTAGGTGCCTGAACCATGGACACTTTGATTGTTCTCCTCTGTGGGAACTGGGCACTATGTGGGCCCTGATTTCCAGTGTTCTTCCCAGACCTTATACTGTGTGGACACAGGTGCTGACAGGTAGCCTGTGGTACCTGACAGGACTTTGGAAAGGGTTCTAAGTGTTCTTCATGCTCACATTCCATCCTTACCATCCATCTACTCTCATTTATTCATTCTTTGCCTCTGGGGAATCTCCTCTGCTCCCTGAAACTCACTACAGCACTGACTGAAGTGGAAACTTAGGGTTCTTTGGAAAGTTAGTTGGATGGTGTTTTGTTGGAGCAAACATGTGAAGGAACGTTTAGCTGAAACAGACACAGGAGAGAGGATGTTCTGCTAAAGCAAGCATGTGGAAGGACACATGATAAAGGATTCTTTGCTAATGACATGCATGTATTGGTCCACCTTACATTGCATGATTGAGCTGCAGTTGTTGGGACGCCATAGAGAGAAACACACAGAAAAATTTATAGTGGTGTGCTACAGTTTCTTGCCGCTTCTGTGGACTCAGGCTGATTGGCAGAGTGATGTCAGCTGAGGCAAAACACGTGGAGGATGTGATGTTCGGAGGGTCTCAGTAAGACTTGATGGACAGCGATGGGGGCTGACCTTGGCTTGTTTATAGAGCTAGCTGTGCAATGCTTGTGGGTCTTGCATCTTCGCTAATCTTCACTTCCCTGAGAGAAGCACAGCTGAGAACTTCTCCTGGTGTCCCTCTGGGTTCCTCCTGCTGACTTGAGCCTGGACTGAGGCCTGGCTGTCTCTGCTAGGTAGTGCCACCAGTGCTGATTCCTATTTGTCATCCCAACTTTACCAAACTGAACTGCTGGTGCATCTGTGAAGTGTCTGTGAGTGGATTGAGCTGCTGCAGTCTGCTGACCTGTGAACTGAACTGCTGATTTCCAGAAAACAGACAGTAGTTGCTCCAAAGAACCTTTCTAATCAGGTCCACTTCCCCTGTATCCTTCCTTTTCCACTACCTCTGGTGGGTGGTGGGCTATAAGGGAGGATAAAATATTTAAGAACCATCATTTAAAATAAGCTTTTCAAAGTACAGTTACAGCCTGGGGTGCAGCTGAGGAGTCCTGTCCTGTTATAGCCAGTATGTAAGCCATGGAAACCAGAAAGCATCTCATCCAATCTTCTTTCTAGATACACAGGGACACTGAAGCACCCAAAGGGATGGTATGGGTCTGTGGTCTTCTCATGAGTCTGCAGCAGACCCGTACATTCCCTCTCAGGAGCCTCTCTCCTGCCCAGGTAGATTCTGACCTGGTTTATCTTCCTGGTTCTATAGAATCCCTGAGATTGGTCCATTTGTGAAGAGCAGAGACTTGTCCTCTGCCAGCTCTGAAGACTTTAAGACCAAGGGCAAAGCAGCAGCAGGTCCTATGTCTGGAATAGGGCTGCTCTCTGCCTCGGGCCCCTTTAAGGGCTGAATGTTGTATTCTCACAGGGCAAAAATTGGAAAGGTGGAAAGGAACAGTCTAACAAGGCTTTTACAGCGGCTCATCCTGTCCTAAGGACAGAGACCTGTGACCCTTCCTAGACATACTTCCAAGTCAAGTGCTATGTGACCTCAGGGCTGTTTCTGTTAGGCAGAGTAATCAGTACAGACTCCCTGCATAGCCAGCTGCCCAGGGACCTTACCTCTGTGGGGCTTGGGGCCAGTTGTGGGCAGGGACCTCAGACCTGTCCCTTCAACCAGACTTGGCATTCATGTTTCATGGGATCCAGGGGGAATCTGCTGAGCTCTGTACAATAGGAGACCAGAGCAGGAGATTGGAGCTGGGAGCAAGTTCCCACAGAAATCATAACATCCCAGATGTTGAGCACACTGAGTCTATGCACCCTAGCACAGATTCCTTACCTGAGAAGGAGTGGCCTGGGGTGCTGCTCCAGGCCTCCCACAAAGATGGTTCTTATAGGAGTCAGATACTGGTCCCTGTTCAGACTTGGGGGCCAAGGACTACTTTGAGGGGTGGTGTCTGTGTTGAATGAACAGGGGTACCTATGTCTAGGGTCCTGAGAGTCCTGTCTTCTCCTCCCAGAAACCAACACACATAGTTGTATCCTCCATGTACCTGTAGTCTGCTGGAGAAGGTCAGGAAAGACTCATGGTGGCAGTAATGTCCCGTTTCTCATGGTCCTCTCAGTCCTTTTCCCATAAGATTTCCTCTGCCAGGCTCTGTTCCCCTGAAGGACCAGTCACCCTGGACATATCCACAAGGCAGAATGGCCAGCGTGCTTATTCATTCAAGGAAGGCCTCGCCCGCAGTGACCTGGTCTTCATCTCTTGCTAGCCTCTAAGCTGCATTCCAAACCCTCCAGCAAGCTAATGCCCGCACAAACCTCTTTCCTAACTAAATTCTCTTTTCTGTAAAAAGACTCAACTTGCTTTCTTTTTTCTTCTGCTGCTAATTTTTTTAGTGCTCATATTTTTCCCAGGGACTACTTGTTGAAAAGGAACAGAAGCTAGACCAATGAGAGCACAGGCTCTGACCTAGAGCCCCCAGTGGGAATCCTGACCCGCATGCTTCTGTGGTTCCTCCAATCCCCATGCCTCCGTGTCCCTGTCTGTGCAGCGAGGAAGTGATGGTGGTGGCTCTCAAGTTTGGGGAGACACTGGCCATGAGATGCTCTGTGAGGATGCACCTGAGCCAGTGAGACGGCACAGCGTCTGGTTGCCATGGCAACACTGCCAGCATGCCCATCTTCTGCAGAAATGGGTCACACGCTCGTCTCCTCCACAGTTTTGAACTTCTGTAAAATAATGATGATCTCCAAGTGCATGCTGGCCTGCTGCTGTGAACTCTTCCTCTTGGCCATTTCTGAGCAGTGTGTCGCCATAATGAGCCACTGGGAGGCGGGGGGAGGGGAGGGTCGAGGAAGGACGTTTGTCACCTCAGGGGGCCAATTTATCTCTGTATTCCAATGTCAGCCATAGCCTGTGACGAAAGATGAAACAACTGCACACACAGTCACGAAAGTCCTGCTCTACGTCTGACTTTGTGCCTCATTGTGATAAGTAAGACAGATGGGTCTCGCCATGGTGAGACTCCGTTCAGTCAATCAAGGTCTCCATGTCTGCCTAGGGCCCAGACTAGTGAGGACCCTGCCATTCACTCATACCCTAAGATGGAACAAACCAAAAGCCTGTGTATTTTGAAGCTTTTATAAGCCTGGAGGTATACAGATGTAGCACAGCCTCCTTAAGAGACAAGGGTGGGCCACTTTCCCATGGCTTTGGAGATGCCAGAAAACCAGAAGAAGAGACACTGCAGTTTACTGGAGTATGGGGTGGGCTGGGCTGGGAGACACACAGAGGACATTTCCCAGCCTTCTGGCCAGGGTCCAGGGGAGCCCAGCAGGTTAGTTCAGGGGGAGAGGGGACACCCGAGGAGTGAAGAGCAGAAGCATCTTCCTCAAGCACAGAACCAAGAGTTCTGGTGGGTTAACCACTAGTCTATAGATTTACAAGCCTCCCTCGAAGTAATGGGTAGGCAGGTGACTGGCATTAACCAGTGGAACAAGCACAGTATCATCCTTGCCCTTGGGAGCCACACTCAAAAGCCAGCCAGTTAGTAGCCTATGCCCCATTTTGACCTATGCTATGTCCTGCTACTTGGAGCTGGCATGTGATGGCTGAATGCCAGCTGCTTTCCTGGCCGCAGGGCGGCAGACACAGGACGGCAGACACAGGACTGCAGAATGGGTGCTGCAAGCCCTGAGCCTGGGAGTTGAGAAGCGAGGCCATGCTTGTACTGCACAGAGTTCTCTCATGGAAAGTCTGTAACTATAACCTGGCATTGGAGAGCTGGGGAGAGAATAGCCGGTGGTCTGGAGAGCAGTCTAGGCAAAGGCTTGTCACTCAGGGCTGGGCATGGATGGCATGAAGACCTGGGTGGTGGACAGACGGGGATGGGTCTGTCACCCATGTGGTCTGACACCCTTTTCTCCCTTCAATACCCATCTGCAGGGCAGAGATTCATGATGGGTTTTTGTTTCTGACTGCTGTGTTCACACAAGTCCGAAAATGAGGCTCCCAGAAGGGAGTGTGAAGTGTTCTGTTGAATATGGTTTGATGGTTCACACCTGTAGCCTAGCACGAAGGAAACCCAGCACTCCATCCTAGCCTGACCCTGTCCCCGAGGAGACAGCCAGTGGGAACATTATGAGAGGGGGTCACCTTCCTGACAGACTCAAGGTCCAGCTCAGACCCTTATAGCCTCACATTAAAAGTCAGTGTGTCCATGGAGGCCCTCCAAGGCCTCCAGAAGTCCATCAAAGAAAACCGTTCTATATGAGGCTGGTTGTGGTGGACACAGAGAATCCATGGTACCTCAATCCCACCCCTCACACTTCTGACTGAGGTACCTCATCTCAGTCGTGGAGGCAGTCCAAGCCTGGCAAAGGAAGTGCTGAGCAGAGAGCCTCCGAGGACAGGAAGACACGAGGGAAGTATGTAGGAGTCAAGGCTGCTGCACACTCGTGTGAAGAAGGGGTCTGGAAAGGTTTCTTATTCTCAGAGCCTCCAGGGGTCCTGTGTTGGCAAGAGGACAGAGGACCCTGCCTGGCATGCATGCTAAGGAGGAAAGCCTGCCAACCTGCCTTCAGCTGTACTACTTGTCTGAATGTGCTCTGACACCCTTCTCATCCTTGAAAACCCAGATATGGGCTCCTTGGGGACTGGGATGGGCCTGGTTCACCTTTATGCTGATCCTGAAAAGGGTCAAAACAGGTGTCACTTGGCAGTGTGTTAAATTCAAATGCTATAGCCTGCACAGAAGTGGCACAGCACTTATCTTTCCTTCCCGCCTTGAACTCACTTCCTCTGTTGTCAAGGCCACTCCTCAGCTTCAAGATTTGAGGCAGGAGTCTGGGAAGGAGCCTGGGACAGTGATGGCTACCAAACCAGGCTGCTAACCTGGGGATAGCAGAGCAACACCTCTTGGGTTTTGACACTTCCTTCGTGGCTGCAGGGGCTCTTTTGGTCCTCTGGAATGTGAAGGGTGCCCTGTGGTCTTCCCTAGACTCCCCAAGATAGCCCTGTGGACCAGTTCTGTCTACTTGCTGCTCTGACTCACCGGCTCTGTGAGGGAGGTTTTTTTCCACTGCTGCCTCCTGCAGAGTCCTCTTCTTGGTAACTTAATTAGCTCTCTGTTTCCCAAACAGGGGAAGTGTGACTCAGCACTATCTTGCCATCTATATTTGTCCCTTGCTCCCACCCCAGGTGCCTGGTAGCCTAATCCTTGGAGAAATTAGATCATGAGGTTAGGAAGAGATTTGAAGATGTCCGGAATCTTGTCCTGGTCATATCCAGGATGCTCTACTCAGTTCGCAAGAGGTCCGTTGCAAAGACCCGAGGCCCCCCTCACCTGTCCCTCTATTGTACTCTAAGATCCAAAACCAGGGGGCAAGCTCTCACAGAAACACACACGGATGGGACTTATTGCAATAACATGAGGTTTAATGATACTAGTGCACTAGGACTCTCTCGCATGCAGGCAAGAGAGCCCGAACAAAAGCTGGGAGCAGTTCTTATACAGAGTTCACGAAGGAAATCACAAAGGCTGACCTTCCCAGGTCCGGTCTCTGGGTGACTCAGATTATGACAATGAGTGTCTTCCGTTTGCCCAGGTTTATTATGTTAAGTGCCCAGCTTCCAGATTGGCTCTCATCTTGGTTCTCCTGGAAAGTGTCTATGTGCTCTGTGCCTTCCTCACCCGCAGGTGAGTTCCCTCACCTTTAGTCTGAGGAATGTTAATCAGCCTCTCCCTTTTTCCTCTGAATGTTAATCTAGCAAGTGTCCTCTGACTAAGGAATGTGCCCCTCCCGGGATGTGTCCTGGTACAGTGGAGTTTTTTCAAATTTAAGTTCAAACCGAGACCTGAAAGTCCTATACCTCCTCCTAACTCCAGTAGGAACCTCTATTTAAATAGTTGGTGGAAGCTTAAAAAACAAAAACAAAGTGGCCATCCTTTTATCAACCCTCTTGGGCACTAAAGCTGAAGCCCTGTTTCCAGCTGAGTGTCAAGGGCAACTGTCTCTCTTTGTTCCCACAAGATTTAGCACAGAGCAAATGGGGACCTATAGTCACACTCTGCATCTCGATGGCCTAGACCTGAGCCCTGATGCCACATGCTTCCCTCATCTCTTCTTCACCCCACCCCCGTGTGCCAGGCCTAGTTGCCCCCCATCCTTGAGGATGTAGTACACTCACTGAGGAATGCCCAGAAGGGTCCTGGGAACCCTGCTTGCATCCCAGCTGTGCCTTGCTGAGCTCCTGGATTCAGCAGGGAAGCAAAAATGCACAGGAACAGCAGGTGGTGTCTGAGGTGACCAGGTAACAGGTTGTTAAAGGGCCAGACCTTTCTCTCTGAAGCCCTTGGCATTAAGCACACACATAGTCCCTTCACCTGGATGGGAAATGGCTCTGTTAAGACCAAGTTGCTCTGTGGGAGGAGCCCAATGCAGGTGGGATGGGAGTGAGGGTGCAGGTGCTGCACCCAGGCAGGGACCTCAGGTCCTTTGCAGTTGACAGGGTCCCTATAGCCCCATGGTTCATGTGAGACAGTTAGTTCTGAAGTCCAAGGAATGACAATATGTTTACTCTGAGTTAGGAGACTTCCTCCTGTCTAGCTCAGAGCCATCCTGCCTCTCTTTAAATCCCTCTGTCCTAAAGGTCAGCACAGATGCCTCCTCTCCCTCCCTCTGGTCTCTGCTTCTGTCCACCTGTCAGTTTAATCCTCTCCTCTTGGCACGCCACGTCAATGCAGTAGGTGGCCCAGACAGTCACCTGGCCTGGATCATCACCATTCCAAAGTTGTAAGTGAACCACATCAGCCAAGTCTCCTTGACACAGAAGGCCCCTGCTCAGATTTCAGGGCAATGGCGTGGTTTCTTTGAGTGCTGCTCTTCCAGTCCAGCCTCTGAGCAGCCCCACTGTCTTATCTTTGAATTCATTTATTTCATGCATGTTGTAGTAGCCAAGGTTCACATGGAGCCATCACAGTGAGCGGGCCCTCAGATGTCCTCTCGGCTGGACTCTGAGGACCATGTGTCTCCCTCAGGGTCAGGTCTTTGCCTGGTGCATCACCTCAGCCACACTTTGGTCAAAGAACAGCCCCAAGGGCCTTTGACGCCTGCTCACCTGGCTGAGGCGCAGGTGCTTTATTTCTGTGCACCTGTACCAGAAGGCTGGAGGGCAGCGCTATCATTCCTGGCTGCAAAGCATAATTATAGATGTAGAATAAATGACGTGTTAACATAGCCGATTACCCGCTGCCTCTCCTGCTGTCATTAGCAACCAAATGACACGGCCAGATGCTCCTAAATGGGCTACTGAGGCAGTGATGGAGGGCACACCAGCCCAGGCCCATCAGAGGGCAGGGCTGCTCAACCCTGCTTGCTTCTGACCTGCAGCTACTCCACCCACCCCCACCCCGTTCTCCCCCTTACTGCCTCTTGCCTGAAAGACAGACTTGATTCAGAATGGATGGAGGCAGCTCTTGACCTGCTGCCATCACAGCAGGCTGGCCTTCCCACTTGGAGGTTCAGCCCATGACCGTCAATCCACCGAGAGTCTAGCACCCTGGGGTAAAACAGTGTTTCCTGGATCTCTGTGAGCTGAGATGGAAGGCCACAGGACCAGCCAGCAGCAAGTGAGCATGTAACCGCCTCACACTGGTGCACACACATGCTGACTCATGTGGAGGAGCACAATCTTCACTCTCTCGACAGATATTAGGCCAATGGTAATACTGCCTTGGCTTAATGAGACTCACCTAGAAGATGTCCATTCATGAAGGGATTAAGAGGGGCATGCTGAAGATGACATGTTTTGAATATGCATTGTGATCTCTCTGCTGAGTGTCATGTACATACACTCTGGCAGCCCTGCCAACCTTGAAGGAGCCTCTCCATTTGGGTATCAGAGACTGCAGTTCAGAAAGGGTGAGTCACCTGCTCAAGGTCACACAGCCTCGCAGCTGGCCTCTTCAGCCCAAATCAGCATTTCCTGCTATAGTCTAAGAGGTACAGAGAGGTGAGAGGTGAGGTTTTTGTTTTTAAACTGAGGGTGGTGGGGCTGAGTATTCGCCAGTTCCTACTTCCAGGAAACCACACCTCTCAGCCTCCCTTGAGTCAGGCTGGGGCCACTGGATCTGATGTGGTCAATTCCATGTGAAAGGAACCATCTTTTCCTAGGAAGATCCAGGAAGAACAGCTTGGAGCCCCATGTATCACATGGAGCAGAAGAGAGATGTCAGAGCAGACATTAGACCTGGGCCACTAACCTCTGACATTTACTCTCAAAAACCAGAAACATGCAGCCTGATAGTCACATCATGGGGCTTCAGAATGGGGGCGGACAGGCTCTTTCTCAAACAGGAAGTGGATCTCAGCACAGCACAAACAGACTCCAGAGGCTGGGAGTTCTGAGGTGAGAGGGAGCCCATGCAGCTGTCTCGGAGGTGAATGTGTCCCCCCAAACCCTGAGGACTGTGGAGATATGGTGCCATCCTCTTTGTCCTTTGCTTCTCAGGAACCCTCATCTCTTCCCTTGTTTGTTCCCACCGCCCAGCAGCCTGGGGACATTTGGGCGTAAGTCAAGTGTTTTATATCCAGAAAGAGAGAAGGCGGCTTCCCTGACTCATCGCTCTGATTTATAAAGTCAGCGAATTCTACGCAGCTCACGGTGGCCAGTGTTTTATGTTGCCCTTTTATATGCACAATCCATTTTACGACTTGTTTAAGAAAGAGACAGGAAAATGCATGCCTTTCCTGTGTAGGAAATCAGCAGGCCCAGCATCTCCAATCAATAAAACCACATTCTGCTGACTTTGAGCAGGAAGCTGAAATGTCTTTGCAGGGGGCGTACTCCAGCTGTGGGCGGGGTAGCCGGAGGGTTCTTGACTTTGATGTTGATTTATTGAAAAAACAAACAAACAAACAAATGGATCTGGCTCAGAGCGAGGATGGTGAAGGCAGGGTGGGGCTCACAATCCTGGAGAGATGCTGGGGAACAAACCCAGTCTGCCAGTGCTGCTCCCCAGGGTGAGTTACAGCCTTGCAAGGAAGCAGTGGGCAGAGGCTGTGAGCCGCCCAGATTTACATACCGCAGAGTTGGTGGTTTGTGGGGAGATGGGAGGACATCCAACCCTGTCATGTGTGTACTTTACAAATTTTTTCTTTGCAGCTTGTATTTATCTTAACTTCTGGTCACTCTATGCCTAACGATAGTTTTATGTGAGCATACTGGAAGGTATCAGGTATATACCCGTATGTGTAGACATGTCTGAGACATAATCAAGTTCCTTCTTTACAGGGCCCATGTACCCTGGGCATGTGAAATTGGGCACGCAGTGAGGCACAGCTAGACTCTGAGTTCTGAAGGAGTAGGTAGGTTGGAGAGGTGTGCTGAAGATGCAGCCCTGATTTGGACTCTGAGGTCCTGAGCCAATCCCAGCCATCAGGAACCCAGTAGGTAATGCAAAGCAGGGAGGGTCCAGGCCTGCCTCCCCACCCTTCCTGGCAGACCACAAACCTCAACAAGAGGAATAACTTCGGCCTACCACTTAGCCCACTGAACTGGGGCCATCACTGGCCATTGGAGATGTGATTTAGGCTTTGACAGCTGCTCCCCTGTCTCTGGCTATGGTAGTTCCTCTGACCTTCTACTTTCAGGACTATGGAACCCAGGATTGGACTTGCTTCACCCACACGCAGCAGTTAGCCAAGTGTCTGTGACTTGGCCTATACAGCCTTTAAGCCAACCAAGGGTCATGATAACTTTGTCTACCCCACCCTGAAATTGCTCCTGTCCCTGAACTTGTGGTCCTTCAGTGCTCTCCTGTGGGATCCTCAAGCTGACACTGCTGTTTTCCCAAACGCCCTGCCTCCACCTTCTCCCAGTCTGGCTTCCCCACCTCCCCGGCTTTTGTGGATCCTCCTCCAAGCCCACATCTCCTTCACTTGCCAGTACCAAGATCCCACTGTGGTGCCCTCAAGCTCCCTCCAGATCATCCTCAGGCCCCTCCCTTGCCCTTCCTCAAAGCCTTTGTGTTTCCTTCCGTGGCCTTGGGATCCTTCTTGCATGATCTTGGAAGCTCAGGTCGTTGTATTCGTTTGACCTCAAGCCTGTGTTGAGGTCAGATTCTTGTCTTGACCCCACCTCCCTCTCCCTTTCTGCCTATGATCTATCTCCATGGCTTACCTTGGCCCCTCTGCTGACTGCCTGGGAACAGCCGAGTGCTGGACACGTCCCCTCCTCCCTGCTCCTCATCTGACACTGACCTTCATCTATGCTTCACTGGCAGCTTGAAACATCCACCCTCTGCACACATTTCCCTGCCTTGAGTTCCAGGCACAGCATCCCCAGGCAGACTGAGGCTGCCTTTCCTCTACATCTCTCTGGCTATTTCTGTCTCTTTCTCCTCTCTTACCACCAAGTTCTTTGCTCCTTCTTTGGACTCAGCCTCTGTGTGAGCATTTTGGGGGGTTGGGGGGGCTCAGTTCTCCTGGAACCATGGGACCCATCAGGTTTTGGGAGGATGGTGTAGACATCAGCAGCCATGTCAGGAAAGCTCACAGAGCAGCGTACAGTAAAGCTGCATGGAGAAACTCAGCTTATGGGTATTGTTTTTGAAACAACCAGTTACATCTAATCAAATAATGGTTCCTGTAACTCACAGCTAATTTGTTTCCAAGATCAACCTTAGGAGCTTGCTCTAGTTGGGATGTGTTTGCTGTCTCTCGGTGTCTGCACACGTCCCCTCAGCTCCTCATCCCACTTTGCCTGCTCTGAATAATTCACACATACCAAATTGCTTCTCACTCCTGCTGCTGAAGCCTGGCGAGAGAGCTGAGCGGGCTGGGTTGTGGCCGGGAGATGGCTTTCTTTTACCTTCTTTGACCAGGGGCTTTGGGCTATCTGAAGCTAGAGCAAAAGGCAAGAGTCCTGGGAGCCATGGGAGCTCTTCTGTGCTTTCTTTACCTTGACCCAGTGTTCTGTTCCCAGAGAGGATGCATACAACGAATCCAGCCTTGTCTGGTGGCACTGGCTCCTCAAGAGGTTAGGGCTGGAGCGTTTGCAAGTTTGAGATCAGTTTGGGTTACATATAAGTTCAAAGCCAACCTGAACAGCTCAGGGAGACCGAGTCTCAAGGTAAATAGAAATGAGCTAGGGATGTGACCTGCAGCACAGCAAGCAGAGCCCCTCAGCAGCCCCTGGTATGTATGGCAGGCCTCCCAGGAGAGGACAAGAGCCAGAAACTCAGTGTCTTGTGCCTCAAGGGAGGGCAAGATGTTCCTGGCTTCCCTCTAGTTGAGTGCACAATGGGAGTCTCCTCCAGCTCTAGAAATGCCTGCTAAGCTGGAATTAAGACTGGAAGGTTCTGGAATCCAAGCGTGAACTCCTGCTGGATTCGGTCTTCCCAGTGGGAAGGAGCAAAACTCTTCTTCTTTGTGGTACCCAGTGGCCGCCCATCCTCCATCTGTCCTCCTAATCTGAGCTTTCCTTTGTCAGCTTCGGCCCCACATTATTAAACGGATCATTCCAGAGTGAATCCACTTCTCAGCTTTCTATTGTTGGGGAACTCTCACAGCAGCCCAGTATGTCCTGCTGGGTGTGAACAGTCCTATGCTCAGGGCACCCTGGGGGTACTCGTGAGAGTCTGCTACCAGAGTGACACCTCATATGGTGGTGTTTGGTTGTGTGGTGCTGACATAATGTGGTCATGGCCCTAGAGCAAGCAGGTGGTGCAGAGCAGGTGCCAGGCATCTTTCCAGGAAAGACATACTAACTCAGGGGCAATGGGACACGTGTGGAAAAGCACAGTCCTCACCGGCCCATCTCACCTGTAGCTCCAGCCCTCACTGTGGTGGAATGTGGACTCTACTAATGGGCTGACTGTAAAAGCCCCTCCCTCATGCCAGATATACTATGGGCCCTGGGAGAGCTGAGAATCAGAAGGGAATTTCTGACTTCTGCTGGGTAGGCATCAACATCTCTGGACAGGGGGTGTGGTGAGGGGGACACAGGCACATCCACCCACCATCCATCCATCCACCATCCATCCATCATCCATCCATCCACCATCCACCATCCACCATCCATCCATCCACCATCCATCCATCCACCATCCATCCATCATCCATCCATCCACCATCCACCATCCACCATCCATCCATCCACCATCCATCCATCCACCATCCACCATCCATCCATCCATCATCCATCCATCCATCATCCATCCATCCATCCATCCATCATCCATCCATCCATCCATCATCCATCCATCCATCCATCATCCATCCACCATCCATCCATCCATCCATCCATCCATCATCCATCCACCATCCATCTACCATCCATCATCCATCCATCATCCATCCATCTACCATAGAGTGGCTGGGTGAGGGGGTGATTGATTGGCAGTGGGCTATGCTCCCAGAGACTGGTGTTCCCATGAAGACTAGAAGTGAGGGATCTGACAGCCGAGTTTTCCTTTCCCACCCCTTGCTTAGGACTCCACAGTAGAGCCATTGCTTTGGCAGAGAAGCAGATTCATCCATCAGGACAGTCAAGTAAGTCTCTCTCCACATGAGTGCTTAGTTTTCTATTATGAGGAAAGTGGTGGATGTTTATCAATGGACAAGATACTGAGTGCCAGAGGCTCAGTCCAGTGCCATGCATTGTGATTGGCAAAGAGGAAAGGGTCAGCATCTAGCCAGGCCATCCTGCTCAATCCTTCTGCATCGGGCATTAGAACTTCCTGTGAGTAGGTTCTATCTACCTCAGCCATCCCCACCCTGTTCCTGGAGAACCCCAAGAGGCATCCTGGCATCTGAGTTATCACTTCCCAAAGAATTGGCCCAAGTGCTCCTTAGAAGAGTCTCTGAGTGATTGCTTACAAATCTTATTGAACAGATTGGACCCTGGGGCTCAGGCAGGTCAGTGTGCAGCTGGGCCTCTGTCTGGTTCCTGCAAGCACCCTTCATCCAAGTCAGTGCCCAGACCCACATCCCTACGATGTTCCTTTCTGCTTCCTTCATGGAAAGAGGTTCTCTGAGATACCTACATTGGTGAGGGGTTGTGGTGTGTGTGTGTGTGTGTGTGTGTGTGCAAGAGTGTGAGGAGGGAGAGTAAGGGCTTAGAAAATTACCATTAGGCAACCAGGCCTGCATTTAAAGGACTGGTAAGGACCGGAAGAGGCTGCCTAGGTGTCTCCTGTTACACTGCACTTTTATAGCAATGAGTGGTCTTCATAGCCAATGCTGTTGAACGGCCTCTATCTCCCCAGGGTAGTCAGGGCCAGTAGATCTAGGGGTTCCCTGAAGACAGAGCCTATTCTGGCCCCAGCTTTCCTCGGCTGGCACAGATGGGCATCTTCCCAGAAAGGAAGGGATAGTGAGAGGGGACATCTGCACAACAGTCCAGCTCCAGTAAAACGAAGGCTGGGCTGAACCGCAGTAGCCTTGAATTGAATCTCTCCTCTCCTGGTCCTTCCTGAGGTAGCTCTTCTGGATGATCCTAAGCAGCTGCTGTTTGTCTTCTTTATTATGGCTTTGCCACAGCCAATTTAACAGGGACAGTGCCAGACTGGCCGAGACAAACAGCCTGGAGCTGCTAGCAGACCCATCCGGCTAATTATAGGGGTGGCTTTAGGGCAGGAGGCAGTAGTAGAGGAGGCACCTGTGCCCAATGTTACATTAAATTGTGCATTTAAGGCCTCTTGTTGGCCGAGTGGGCCTCAGATGTCGCAGGAGTCCTGAAGGCAACTAAGGCCCTTGCTGGGGATGAGGGTAGGGGTCCTCCAGGAATCACACAAAACCCAATCATGAGAAATGAGACTACCTGAGACTTGTGTCCAGGACATTATTCTTGGCGACCTTATTTTCCAGGTTTTGGTGGGAAGAAAGAGATCAATAAGGAAGTCTGTTCATGTCTCTAGTTTGCTGGGTTCTTCTGGTCCCTGTGGGCGTGACTTAGAGTGGAAAACAGGCCTGGGCTGGGGCTGGGGAAGCAGCCTTAATCCTCCAGGACTTTCGACACTGGCCAATTAGCAGGCAGTTGCTGTGTGACAATGCAGCTGGTATCTCCGGCTTGAGCCAAGGCCCGTATCAGGGGACTTGGGTCTTCCTTGAGTTTGCTCCAAAGTAGCTGTTCTAAGTGGAACAGGTGTTAAATGGTCTCTCTGGGCCTCTGTGTCTCTACTGGCAGAGTAAGTACAACAGTGCCTCATCAACAGAGCAAAGCACCCACATTAGTTAGTGGGGGGCACCTTTCCCAGGCTGGCCACGGAGAGTCACACATCTCTTAGTGAGACTGTCTGTGCAGGCTCTCTGAGTCCTCTGCCATGATTCCTGGTAGAGATGTTGCAGCTCCAGCTCACCCTCCTGAAGAGGATGGCTACTGGAATGGGTCTGGAGCTGTCTCAGAGCCCCTCCCATGAGGCCAACATTGGAATTCCTGGTGTTGGGTGATGAATAGGGCCAGCAGGCAGGAGGATAGTTGGGCTAAGATGTAGGTGACTTCCTCCACCAGTGTGATGGTTTGAATATGCTTGGCCCAGGGAGTGACACTATTAGGAGGTATGGCCTTGTTGGAGTAGGTGTGGCCTTGTTGGAAGAAGTGTGTCACTGTGGGCATGGGCTTTAAGACCCTCGTCCTAGCTGCCTAAAAGCCAGTCTTCTCTTTGCCTTCAGAACCAGATGGAGAACTCTCAGCTCCTCCAGGCCCATGCCTGCCTGGACGCTGCCTGCTTCTGCCTTGATGATAATGGATGGAACCTCGGAACCTCTAAGCCAGCCCTAATTAAATGTTGTCCTTATAAGAGTTGCCTTGGTCATGGTGTCTGTTCACAGCAGTGAAACCCAAACTAAGACAGCCAGTATTTCACTTCCCCTAGCCATAGCCACACAGGATCAGGATCAGGAAGTACCTGAAGCCCTGGACAAGTGGAGGGAGGGAGAGTGATGCCCTGGAAGGAGATGGATGCCTGGAGGCAGGAGGATGGAGTGACAACATTCTGCTGCTGGGAAAATACACACCTGGAGGGAGCAAGGTGAGTTCTATGGCTCACCTGTTAGAAGGGATGAGCTGTACTCCTGGCTCTGCAAGGGAGAGAGGGAGAAAGGGAAGAGGGAGGGAGGGAGGGA
>NW_021620941.1:6018416-6021649 GCF_004785775.1 Grammomys surdaster
GAGAGAGAGAGAGAGAGAGAGAGAGAGAGAGAGAGAGAGAGAGAGAGAGAAGAGGCAGGCAACAGGATAAAAAGGAGAGAAAAAAGGCCCTCCCACAGGCCTGCCCCTCCTTGCAAAGACAGAGAAGCTAGGAGACGCCCAGCTCTTTGCTCAGGATCTCGACTCTTTTCAAGGCCCAGTATCAGGCCACAGTGACTCACGGGCTTTGCGGTCTAGGGGACAAACCCTGGAAGGCTCTTGCACCTTCTACTGCCTGCAGTTGATGAGTAAGCAGGTCGTGACTCGCCTGCAGAGCGCGCTCCTGTGTAGGGCTCAGAGGCTGGTTGGAGGCTTTCCCTTCCACCTGTCAGTCTGGTTCTGGCTTCTGCTCTATTGACTCATGTCCATTTGTCAAAGAGGAGCGAATGCGGCCCCACATCGCTAAGGGAGGCCCTGACAGGTCGCAGAGAAGACAACTCAGCTTGTCTTTGAAGCTCTGTGGAGTCTCAGGAACTTGACGCTTGGATCTCTGGGAGTGTAGAAAACGCACTCTGTGCAACTCAAATGCTCAATGCATAAAATAAATGATAATTTTCAGCACAGTAGACAACCCCGCAGTCAGAGCTGGGAAGACGGGCTGGTAAGGTGCTGCCTGAAGAAACATAAAGACCTGAATTCAGATCCTCCCAGCATTGACATAAAAGCTATGAAAGGTGGTATATGTCATCTCAGCCTGGGACAGAGAGATTCTGGGATTTGAAGCCCAGCCAAACATAATTGGTGAAATCCTGTCTAAAAAATAATGTGTGGGTTTGTTGAGATGGCTGCTAAGCCTGATGACATAGTTGATTCCACATAGTGGAAGAAGAGAACTGATTCCAGTAAGCTGTGGGCTTCTACCTGCATGCTATGACATGCACGCAGACAAGTGCATGTGCACATGCATGCGTGCAGGTACACATGCATGGACACATGCACTCTGAATAAAAATTAAATAAAAAAAGGTGATGAGTGTCTGAGAATGACACCTGATGTTGGCCTCTGGCTTCACATGTGCCTTTGTTCACAGGTGCACATACTTACACATGTATGTACACATACAACACACACATATAGCACACACCCACACCCACATACATACAGCACACACATACATACAATACATACAGTGCACACACACAACACATACATACAGCACATACACATACACACACATACAACACATACATATAGCACATATACATACAACACATGCATAGAGCACATACACACATGTAACACACACATATAGCATATTCACACACATACACAAACATACAACACATACATGTAGCAAACACACATACACTCATGCATACAGTACATACACACATACAACACATACATATAGCACACACACATACCACACCCCCACTAACACACACACACACACACACACACACACACACACACACACTGTATGTTGGTAGAATCAAGAACTAGATAACAAACCTGACAATATTTACAAGGGATTCCAAAGAGCCACAAACCACAAAGGACAACTGCTCCACCCTGGAGCATCTGATGTTTGAGAAAAAGGAAGGAGCTGATGGCTAGAGGTTTGGTTTAGTACGTTTCTAGAGAATCCAGGTTGGATTTCCAGCATCCGCATGGTGGCTCCCCATCTTCTGTAACTCCAGTTCTAGGGGATCTGATGCTCTTTTCTGGGTTCCACAGGCCCTGCATGAACACCACGCGCACACACACACACACACACACACGCAAGTGAATAGCTTTCCATCCTTAAAAAAACCTTGAGAACAAGAACAATCTTCCCAGCGCTGACTATAGATTTGTCTACTGTGTTCAGAATTATCAGTCATTATTTTTATGCTTTGAGCATCTGAGTTGCACACAGTATGTCCTGTTTTACATATTCCCAAGTTGTGAGGATCCCAGAATTCACTGAGATATGCAGGCCCCTGTGCTGTGTTAGACCATCAATGCTTTAGAGATTCCGCAACAAAGTGGGGGTCATTCCTTAAGAAACAAGTGTAAGACATAGAAGTCTATAGTGAACACAACCAGTCACCTGACAGCCTGCTTAATCTTTTGCCCTACATGAGTGCCTAGTCTGTCCCCGTCCAAGGCTGATGGGAGCACCAAGCTTCCTGTTGCTACTTCCATGAGCCCCAAGATGGCCCCCTGAAGCTAGCAGCTGCCTCATGGAGCATGGGTGTGGAGAAGAGGTCCGGTCCTGTACATCAGACCTCTGTAACTTCCTTGGGAGCCAGGCCTGGGGAACCCCAGCAGAATGGGAGAAGAGCCACAGGGTACCTGAGGTGGGTGACTAGACACAGGCTTGCTATGGAACAGAACCCCTGTAGAGATTGGGGCAATGCCTTGCCTATCTGTGAACAGAACCTGGAGTTTCATGCTCTGATCTCTGAGCATCTCAAAGAACTGCAGGTTTTTGATTCCAGGCCAAACTTTTAATAAAGAAAATTCATCCACAGACGCTAGGCTATTGGCTGATATATCCAGTTATTGGAATCAGGGAGATTTAGTGGCAAGGAGTTATTTTATTTGCTCTCTAGATGAAGCCATTTTTCTTAGGTATTTAATCTCCTAGCCGTATATTTTCCCTAACAAATACATTGTCTGGGACAGCAAATCCATGTGGCCTCGTCATGTCCTTATTTTGTCTTCCAGTGACTCACAAATGGGCATTTGCTTACTTCTGATTTTTTTAAACTGTGTCATTAAGGAGAAATTACACAGAAATCAGCCCACAGTTACTATCTGTGATCATGGCTCCAGGCTGATGGTGTGCATACCAGACTCCATCAAGTCAGGAAAGGGGCAGAGGCCTCGCAGCCTGAGTGCTCACTTGATTGAAACTTGGACTTTTAGATGAACAAGCACCCAGTGTGTCTCATGGGGGTGGAGTTCTGCATGCTGTCTCACCTCAAGAAAATTTGTGAACATGAAAGTATGAAAATGACCCCCACCACTGAAAGTTTTAATTGGAAGCTCCTCCATGCTGTGGAGGCCATGACTTGCTCAGAGAGCCTTGCAGTTGACTGTATTTAAGGATTAGCTTTCCCCAGACCACCCCTCTCCTCTCCTTACTCTGGGTCACCCCAGTGAATAGATTCTGCAAACTTCTAGGCAGAAGGAAAAGCAAGAGATGATTTCTTTCTTTTTTCTTTTGTTTTCTTCTCTCTCTCTCTCTCTCTCTCTCTCTCTCTCTCTCTCTCTCTCTCTCTCTCTCT
>NW_021620941.1:6021659-6047812 GCF_004785775.1 Grammomys surdaster
TCTCTCTCTCTCTCTCTCTCTCTCTCTCTCTCTCTCTCTCTCTCTCTGTTTTCCTTTTTGGTTTGCATTTGAATACTTACCTATTTTGGGCACTTGAACTACTTCTCTTAGATCCCAGAATATGTTGGATGAGATTGGTCACAGGAGGATGGAGAGCCCGTGGGAAGAAGATTCTCTAGCAAGTGTGGAGGAGGGGAGGCCTCTAAGATGTTTGTGTAGTGGTGAGAGGGATCTGAGGCCAGAAGGGAGGTGGTCAGGGGCATGCTAGGGCCCTGTGCCTGGGGATCCCAGTGAGAGAGGGCTAAAGCAGACCCTGTCTCTTACAGAAAACTGTCCAACCTGCAGGTTGTGTTTGGTTAGATTCGGCCGAAAACAGCTATGAATGTAGCCAAAACAAAATCATGAATTTACTTCAAACATTAAGAAATAGTTTTTGCAATTTCTTTTTGTATCTTGAACTTTGTAGTTAACATTGTGTAAAAATGTCAAAAGGTTGGACACACCAGACAGGCCATTGGTATCAGCAGCCCAGTGAGGAAGGGGACTGGGATCCGGGTTGTGGTCCCTGGAGTTGCAGTGGCTGGGATCTCCATGTCAGACCTGACTGATCTATGCTTATCACCCTTCAAGAGGCCTCCCAGACCCCCTTGCCACCATTTTCCTGTGGCTCTAACTATTGTCAAACGCCAGATAATAAGAGTGTCTAGTATGCCTAAGCTGGGCATAGCCCCTAAATGCCCACAGCTACTTTGTTCCTAGTTGCTCAACATGGCAGTGATGTTAATTTTTGTTTAAGCACAACACTATTGTCTATCCTTAAACATCCTCAGACTCTCAGACCTACAGCATAACTGCATATCATGAGTATCAGCTTGTCCTGAGTGCCATCAATGTCTTGCTTGGGGACCAACCATCTGCTGTCCCAGGACATGGATGGGAATGTGAGAGACTAGTTTGCTCACTGACTGGGGAACTCATACCTTGACCCATGTCTACACTGTCCACTCTGAGTGGGGTGACAGACGCCCAACAGTGGTGGTGAGGAGAGAGGAAATAGCTATGATACCGAGCCCATACGTAGATCATAGACGGCAACCACCTGTCAAATCTGGCACCAGGCACATCACCATGTTCAGGGAGAGCAACTCTCGTGCCATCACCCCACTGGCTGCCATTAAGCTCCAAGATATTCTAGAAAGGCTCTTGACCTGAGGCTGTGACTTGTTCTACAAGAACCTCAGGGCTTTCTCAGATACAGGGGTCTACTTGAGTGTTCTAGGATATTATCTGCATGTTGAGTTCTTTGAAATTGCCAAGATATACACATCTTGGGGTTTCAGGACATCTCCTCCTTAGATTTGTGGCAGCTCTTGGTGAAAGGTTGGGTCGGAAGTGGGGTGGGTTCACCTTCATGGACTCATCAGCATTAGTGGGGTCTTGGCTAGTGTATACCAGTGGCAGCAGGGCTGTCTGACATGGGTGCCTGCTCCAGGGAAGAAGAGTTGGTGAAGGGTGGGAGACCCTGGCCAGCCCAAGGTGGGGGAAACTCTAAGCCTTTTCTGACTTTGGGAAGTAGGAGGTTACAGTCTACTGTCCTCTCTCCCTTCTGAGTTCTGAGGTCTAGAGGGTAGCTACGAAGTCCGGGGTGCCCATCTTGTACATCCCTCTTGTCACAAACAATAAGCAGAGCAAGGATATCTCCTAATATCTTTATTGTTCCTTAGTTAACTGAATAGTACAAAGTTGCCCTCTTTGACTTATTTTCTTTAAAAAATGATCTTTCCACACATGGCTGCCCTTGGGGAGTTTCTTCCTGTTGGAAACTGAAGTTTCCCAAGATGCGTCATTCCCATCCATGGTTACACAATTCAGATAACTTGACAAGAGAAGAATTTCACTGGGTTATTATCAACATGAACTTGACTATGTCTCCTATAAGGGCGAACACTGATTTTTTTTTTTTTCCTTTTTGGAAACAGAAACCATCCACTTATCAATCCAAACTACAGCATTGCATGACAACATTCATTGCATAAATTGAACACACGGAGTTACCACCTTGGGGGATAACAGACGGACACCTCACGATCTAGCTACAGGGTACGCAAGTTCAACAATGTGGGTACAGCAACTTCACTCTACGCACACCCACCATCGCTTCGGGAAAGTACTAGACACAGGTCCATGAGCTACTGGGAGCCTCAGCACAGTTAATCTAAGAGACAACAGCACGGTCAAGAAAAAGGCAGCTGCGATATGTGTGGGCCGAAGCAGCCTACACCGCGCGCCACAGGGGCTGGGGGCTCAGGGTGGGGAGAATGGCCATCACATCATCTCTCTGGGCACAACCTAAGGAAATGTCCATGCAATCCTAACAGTGGGTTGTTCTTGGGTGAGAGGGGCCAACAGTCATCGCCTTGCTTCTTTGAGTTATTGGACCAGAGAGGGATGGGGGTGGGATGGGGACAGCCAAGAAGCCTTGGGCTGCAGTTCCATCCACATACATGGTGGCTTCTTCTGAAATCTGTGGCCCACCTGCATGAGTAGGAGGAACACAGAGAGGACACCATCACTCGGTGTCAAAATTGCGCTGATTTCTCAAAATCAGGACTGCTAGTATTCTTGGAATCATTTGGCAGCTGTTTCATGGAAATGTCCTCAGGGTGAGGACTTGGACCCTTGGCTTCTGGAAAAGCAGGAGCTACAACTCATCAGAGCGGATGACATGGAAGAGGGTGACATTGTAGAGGGTCTGATGGCCATTGTTCCAGGCGTACAGCGCACGGTCTTTAGGGTTGTAGTCCAGCATGGAGATGTGAGAGTATTTGTTCTGGAAGGGGATGTCAATGTACTCGTAGGTAGAGGCGTTGGTTTGGTAGGCATAGTGGACCTTGGTGCCCCCCGAGTAACCATTGGTGACATAGAGGGTGCCGCAGATGATGAAGGCCTCACCGGCGCTGCGCTTGGGATAGCTGGTGTTCCAGGTCTGGAGGATTTGCAGTGAGACAGGATCCAGCTTGCTGATGACAATGTTGCCCGCATTCTGGTTTGTGGCATAGACAGCCCAGAGCCCATTCTCGTCCACCATGAGGTCGATGTCTGAATGGCCACCCCAGGCATAGTGGTACATGTTGTTGTAGCCAGCATAGTCCAGGCTTCGTGTCTTCAGGATCGTCTCTGTCTTCAGGTCAAATCTAATGATAATATGACTCTGGAATTTGTTGAAATAGATGGAGCCATTGTAGACCACCTGGCCTGTGCCTGACCAGGGGTGTGGGAGACGGTGCGAGGTAAAATTGTCCGTGTTCATGAAGTCCACCATGGACTTGTACTCACGGACAAAGCGGTTGTTGTGATAACCATCCATGTACCAGACCTGTGGGGAGAGCAGACGTGGTTAATGTCCCACGGGGTGTGGGAACTTAAGACAGAAGGAGCTGGAAGTTCAGGACTATAGAGCATCCTGTCCTACCTTCAGGAGCACTGAACTCCCCCTGGGCTCCACTCAGGCCTATCTTCCTACCCCCAGGAAGAGTGGGACACAGTGGAGGGACAGATGTGGGGACAGGTGGTCAGGGCTCTCCTACATACACAGTCCACAGCCAGTCTATGTAATATACAACGGTCGGTGGTAGGGGAAACCCCACCAGGTCCCCAGTCCTCACTACTTGGGATAGCACCATGTTACAGGACAATGGTCACATCTTTTTGCTCACTGTTGGATCTTGGCCAAGGGCTTGGGAGAAAGGAGTGTCCTCAACTTGGGGACTCAATGCTGGAGTCAGCCTGTATAGCTGTTATGCAGATGCTCACACACTGGGGAGCTTCTGTCTGCAAGGACAACTGTCTCTCAAGGTTACTGGGAAGGGCCATCTTCCAGTGTATGGATGTGATTGAGTCCTCCACCTTACCAGTCTGTTACAGATGTAAAGTCTGAGTCACTGTCTCTGCTGGTGTGTGTGTGTGTGTGTGTGTGTGTGTGTGTGTGTGTGTGTCTGTGTTAGAGAGGGGGGGGGGAACCAAGCTTGAGCAGGGGAAGGTAATTAACTGGGGCTTTGGTTTGTTGCAGAGGCAATTGTTCATTCCCTAATCTGGAGAAAGCACTTCTCAGACTGGAATATGGACCTCCCAGCCATGGAAATCAACCAAGTAACAAACTCAGCCCCGACCTGAGTCTGAAGGGAAGTTTGAGTTACAAAGGAAGTGATTTCTGACGACTACTTGCATGCCAGTTAACCTGAGAGCCATCTAGACTTGGAACAAAAACCTTTAGTCATCTTGAAGCAATTTTGGGGCAGATGAGAAAGGGGTGGGGTTAGGAGAGGAGAAAGGCAATACTCTCTGCCTGGCTTTAAGACAGCTGCTTTATCCACAGAGAGCCTGGGAAGCTGAGTAGGGATTAGGGCTGTGGCAGCAGCTCTCAGGCTTGGTTCCTGAGACATCCAATCAGATACTGGGAGGCAGATGTGCCTTTTGTTTCTAATGAGATTAAAAACACCAACAGCAACAACAGAGTCTCTGTCTGGGGTTGTTGCTATCCTGAGTCTCTCTTAGATCATCCCTCAATGATATGGGTTATGGATTAGAATGGAGATATCAGGACATATACAGATAACCCCTTGGTCTCTCTGGAGAAAGGCTACCCACCCCCTACTCCCTCACCGGGTTGCTTCATGGGATGGGAGTTCTCCATCTCTTTGTATCTTCTGCTTTAACCTCCTTCTACAGCCCTCTCTGTTCACCTATGAAGCAAGTCCCTTCTTAGTGCTTTGGAGTGGGCTCTCCACAGCATGAAGCTAGTGATTGGTTTCTGTGTTTTTTGGGTCTAATGTATAACAAGATGATACCAATATCATTTCTAAGGATTAGATGCCATATCTAATTTCTAAGGATTTCTAAGTGGTCTCTTCTCCATATACTAGCAAATCAGACACAGGTTCCAACTGTTTTCTGAGAACACAGACTAGGTTACATTAGGGCAGTGGGCTCCAGAGACCGAATATTCAACTACAGGCTATGGAGGCTTGGGACATGGGCCATTCTACAGAAGAGAGCCACATGGCTCCAAACCCAGAGCCTCATGGGAAGAAGCCCCATTTCTACTGTTGTTCACTGTGTTGTGACTTCTGCTCTGAAATGGCTTTATTTTCTGTCCTTTCCAAGGCTGGTGTTGTCTCTGGGAAGTGACTCCAGAAACAGTTGCTGGCTCCCAGAGACGTGGCTCTCATTACTCTTGACAGGGTCAGTGGTTCTTTCCAACTAGACTCAAGGATGCTCTGCTAAAGGTGGAGGACAGAGTCAAGGGGACCTACACCACTTGACTTTACTTAGAGGACACAAGTGTCATCATAGGAGGCTGTACACCAGCGGAGCTGCCTTCGATGCAGGACAGCTGCTTAGGTCATAGAGGTGACCAGTGGATGAAAAGCCACGCCACCTTCATTCTTCTGGTCCTGATTTCTATCTCTCAATAGCTGACCCTGAGGATTTTGGCATAACTGACCAGACCATCTGAAAAAGAGATGTACACACTTCCTTTTCTAAGTAACTTCACAAGCAAGACTGTTAAAATGGCTTTCAAACCATATCTTAAGTCTAACTCCTCTGAGACCTATGTCTGAGCAAAGATTCCTTTGATCCATGTCTTACCTCTGGTATCACCCTTCTCAGGCTACAGAGTGGACCTGTAAAAGCTCTTTAGGGAATAAACTCTATGGCTAAGAAAAAGGCGTATATTGGCATATCCTAATGTCTGAACTTAGTTAACAGATTTAATAGTTTCTAAGTCCCATATCACATCTGTAGCCGTTCCCCAGGCACACAGGGGTGTCCTTCTAACATCTGTGCTTGACTCTGAGTGCCTCTTATTTTTCTGCCTGAGAACTAACTTGCTAACTTTGCTTCTGTCTCACCCCATCATTCTCTTTGATGGATGTCAAGGCCTTGCCTGTTTGAAAGTCCTCTAGGCTTTGTGGGGCTCCCTGAGCTCTTCTGCATACGCTAAAACTCTGCTGCAAGTCTCACCATGTTCAGATGTGAAAGCGGAGGCTACTTAACTAAGTTCAATTGCTTTCATCTGGGATGGGGACCAGGGCAGAGCTGCCAGGGCTCTGCCCAGCATCTTATGGTGCAGCCTTGGTGTTGGGTGATGCTATTTAAGGGACCATCTCAGTAACGAGTTTTGCTCTTCTCTCTGGCTTGGCAAGCATCTGACAAGTGTCCTCCTGAAACTGCTAACATCAAGGAATTCAGCCTTGGAAACCATGTTCTAAAGGGAGCAGTTAGTGAAGGGGTGGAGAGAGCCTCAGTGGGAGGCTAGGAGGAAGTGGCAGGATGCCAGCCACCCCAGGAATGTCCCAGTCCCTACTCCCACTGAGAAAGGATTAGAAAGGATACCTAAGCTGCCAGCAGACAGAGCTGCAGGCACCAGTGGATCTGTGTAATCTAAAGCATTCTGGATAATTCCGCCCTCTGTTCTAAGGATCATCTGTTGGTTTTGATGCTGTTTAGATGAGGGGACGAGCCTTTGAGCACAGAGCTAAGGAAGCTGTGAGGAGTACGCCACCCTTTTGAGCATGAGCCTCCTGGGGCAGTGGGAGCATGGTACAAGCCCCCTCTCTGATGTCTTGTGTAAGCTACACTGAGGTATTCCTGAGGTGGGGGACCAGTAGGGAGCAGAAAGGGAGGTGGGTGGGACATAGCTCTGTCAGTGTCCCAGTCCAAGTAGACTGTGAGCCTAAGCATCCAGAATGAACCCTCTGGAACTTCAGGGGCCTGGAGGTGTGGTAGAGTGGTATGGACTTAGGCATCCTACACACAAGAAATACAGCTAGCTCCTCCTCCCAAGCTCCTCCCACTTCTAATGTTGGTGTAAAGGGCCCGGTCTTTGTTGGGGGCTGAGGGTCTGTGGCTCACTGCTGAGTAAGGCTTCTTAGCACAGCACCTTACACAGTTGGTGTTTGATAGAGGAGAGCCCGTGCAAAAGTGTCTCAAGCTAATTAATTTTGTTCTAACGGTTTACCCAGAGGCAGTGGGGACTGAGCTGGCTCAGCGTAGTCCCTCAGCACACACACTGATGTGGGGCTCTGCAGCTTCCCAAGGCCTCCTCATGGGGCCCATGCGATTCTCCCCTCTGTTTACCCCCATCCTCCATGGGGGCCTGCTCTATAGCCAACATCAATTTCTCTTTTTTTCTTTTTCTTTTTTCTCTCTTTCTTTCTTCTTTTCTTTTTTCTTTCTTTCCTTCCTCCTTCTTTTTTCATTTTTTTTTGCATGTGTGTGGTGAGTTATTGGTCTCCCATGTGTATGTGATCAAAGTAAATGGGAGATTGGAAGAAAGCAAACAAAACAAACACTGCTGGTGTTGATCAATGGCTGAGCGAGGTGACATGTCACTTAGCAGGCTGGTATACATAGGCCACTGTGGGGGCCACGTGGTCCAGAGCCCAATGTGCCCAGAGCAGAACCCAATACAGTGTGTTCGCTGCCAGCCAGCATCCTGCCTATTCCCTGCTGTCAGCCCTCCTGAAGTCCCCTCCTTCTTCTAGCCACTCTGCCTGCCACCAGAGCCTCCTCTCCTGGAAGGCAGTCATGAAGCAGAAAATAGATACTTAATTTTCACAGCACCCATGGGTGTCCTGACAACTCTGTGAGCCTACACCCTTGCTATGCCTCATATTCCAGAGGTTAAGGCACACATATATGTAATGTCAGAAGGCTCCAGACTTGGGTCCCTGTCTTGGCCTTGGCTAGCCAGTGTGGGGTTGATGGTAGTTTTCCTGCTCTGTGCTGTGGGGAGAGGTCCTTAATGGGTGGCATCAGGAGCCTCAGTCCAGAATCTCACAGATTCAGTGACACCAGGGACCAGCCTCTGAGAACCATGGGTAGGACCTGGCCCATTTGCATGAGTAGTGGTAACAGTTTCTCAGAAGCCTGGAAAGAGGTGCCAGTGCTAGAATACGTATAGAGAGCAGTGTGTGTGTGTGTGTGTGTGTGTGTGTGTGTGTGTGGCAGATGTAGCTATATCATTCTCTGCAATCCAGAGCTAGTAACTAGACATGAATGACATGGTCGGGGTAGAGCCTGGGATGATGGTCTGGACTTCCTAGACATCTTCTGTCTTGCCCCTGTTTCTCTCCATCATGGCATCCACATCTGTAGTAAGGGGGTGTTCCTAAGCAAACTTTGAGCAGAGGTAAGTTTTTCTGACAAGATGTGGGTACAATCAAAACCTAAGTGTCCCAGTTAGCATTAATTGTCAACTTGATCCAACCTAATACCAGCTGAATAAAGAGTCTCAGTTGAGTAGCTGTCTTTATTAGGTTGATTTATGGGTATGCCTAGAAGAGACCATTTTGATTGCCTTAACTAACAGAAGGGCTCATCCCACTGTGGGTGGCACTATTCCCTATGCAGTGGTCCTGAGCTATGTTAGAAAGCTAGCTAAGCATAAGCCATTGTTAGCATCCTCCATGGTTCCTGCTGTAATTTCTTGCCCATGGGTGGGTGAGTTCCTTAGTCAGGGGTGATGCTTAGAGGAATAGCAAACAGGTCTGCCTTCAGGTCCCTGCTTGAGTTCCTTCCCTGACTTCCCCCAGTGATGAACGTGACCAGGAAGTTTAATACAAAACCAACCTTTCCTTCCTAAGTTGCTTCCTGTCAAAGTGTGTTATCACAGCAACAGAAAACAAGCTAGAAGGCTGAGAAACTATATTACCACCACGATCCAGAAAACAGTGTGAGAACAACTTATGCTCACATGGCCCTGATCCTACTGTACCTTCTGGGCAGCCCTGCCAGCCCTCCCAAGCTGTCTGTCATGTTTAAGGAGCTGGGCCTTTGGTGGCACTGGTCTATAAAGCCATGCCTAGCCATGCCCATCTCTAGTCACCTCCTGTTTCCAGTTCTGCCCAATCTTGCTCTGCCTGCCATGGAGAGATGCAAGAAGACTTAGAGCATCTTGGATTTCAGGCTGCTTCCTCTGGGCCCAGGGAGGAGCATCCAGTTCTGAGTGTGGCTGTCCACTCTCCTGCAAACCTCTGATGAGAAGAGTGTTTGGGAGAAGCACCTGGACCCTAGGAGGCTCATCCTGGCTGCAGTAATTAGTGCTGGATGGCATCAAAGGATTCACAGAAGCTTCTCTTCCATCTCTGTTGGAGTTTCCCAGAGACCCTGACTGCTCCTTACAGGCCTCCTCCATCCAAGGGGCCTCCCAGCCTCTGACTCCTCATGCCCCAGTTCCTAAAAGGGCTGAGACCACAACCCAGTTCCAAGGAAGGAGAAATAGGCAAAAGAAATGGGCAGCTGCCTCATTTTTCTTCTCTGAGGTTTGCCCACGGGGGAAACACCCAGGAAAAAGAAACCCAGCCTCTTCTCGGAATCAAAAGGGAACACAGAGCTTCTATCAGCCATGAAAGGAATGGCAAATGAGTACAAATCAGCTGTCGTTAAAACAAGAAAGGTCTAATAGATTCCATCCCCGAAGCAGAGGCTGTGATGGGAACCGCCCGGAGCGGTCAGCACAGTAGATGCCTGGGCACCTGCTCAGCCACTTGGCAGAGCTACTGCTGTTCCTCTCACTGCTACCACCATGCTCAAATGAACAGCCTCCCCATCCCACTGTCTGTCACTAGTGTCAGCATGGGGGCCTCCACCAGCTTTCCTTCAAAGAAGCCCTTGGGAGACTATAGCTCTATCTAGTCCACATCCCTCACAGTTGTCTGCCTGGGAGGTAGACATGGCTGGCACTAGGGTGAGGAACAGATACCAGGTCTTTTAGGTCCCTTAAGAGCTTCAGGGACACTTACCCTGTTATCACCTTCTGGGGCCAGTGGGTCTGTCATCCAGGACCCGAACCTTGAGCCAGAGGTCTTGACAGTCACCGGGTCACTTATGCCTGTCAGCTTCCCGCAGGCTGGAACAGAGCGCACACAGGTGAGGGCCAATAGGCAACTGAGAGCCTTGGCCCCCTCCCCCAATGGCACAACTAGGCTTGGAGGACAGGTGCATCTTCCTCTTCCCCTCCAGATCTGAAGCCCTGCAGCTCATGATGTCACTTACACAGGTCCCACTGGTGGCCCAAGAAGAGCCACCCCCTCCTCTAAAGAGAGCAACTGAGGGCAGGAACGGCAGGGCATAGCAGTGAGTGGGCTGCCTTCCGGGACCTTGTGACTCCTTGTAAGCAAAAGGCCAGGGCAGCCTAATAACAAGTGAGGTCTGGCCTCAGCAAGCCTCAGTCTTCTCTAGGAAGCAGAGCAAAAGAGCTCAGTAGTCTCTGGCTGCTGGAATAAAGCACGTAGGCAAGATCCTCCTGGATCCAGGTAGGATTCACCTTCCCAAACAGAAAGACAATCCTAGCGGTCCATAACAGCACCCCACATTGTGGGCACATCTTCCCTGTGTATGTGTCTGTTTTGGAACCAGCCCCCTGGTGGAGGTGGGTGGAGGCTTGTTGGTGTCCTGCTCTGTGTGTGTATGTGTGTGATTTCTATGCTCTCAAGAGGGCTGGGATTGGAGCTTCCTGCTCTATGGGATCTTGAACGTGACCTCTGCATGCCTCCTGTCTCACAGATGGCCAGAGATGACCTCAGAGCTACAAAATGGTCATCCAGGAGGTGCTGAGGCTGTGACCTAGCATTCCTGCCTTATTCTGCAACTCTCTTGCCACCCCACGGACCCCCAGCTTGAGCCTGATGTGTAGGATTCGTCCTCATTGCACTAGGTCAGGCTTGAGTGTGACCCCCCCCCCCCAGTCTATAGGATACCCCTCAAGGACCACATTAGCATACACACACACATTCTGCAAAGTTCACAGAAGATCCAGTTGCTTAGGCAGGATTGTGAGAGGCTTAACCTGAGACCACAGGGAAGCAGAGATAATCCTACAGTGAACAGGGCAGGGCAGGCCTCAGGGACGGCACAGCCCGCCCTGCTCCCACACTTAGCACCATCTCCTAAAGCCCACAGTAGGGTGGGCACCTTCACAGTGGCATTGCACAACACTGGAAAGAACAACGGCTTGGCTTGTCCTAAGAGGAGGCTCAGCAGGATTAAAAATCTACCTTAGACAGATGAAAGACACTCCAGGCCTGGATTTCCACTGATGTCCAGCCCTGGTACCCCGCCCTTCCTGTTCCTTCCTCAAAGGCACCTCCCCTTCCAGGAGGAGCTTGAGTTTTCCCACACCACACTTTCTACTGAGGCTCAGGGCTTCATGAAGGTCTTGAGCACAAGGTTCTAAAAGGTATGTCTCTGACCCCAGGGCATGCCCACTTAGCCTCTGTTCACACTGCCCTGCCCAGTCCAAGCTCTGGGCTTGGAGGAGATACTAAGGTAAGGGAAAGAAAAAAGAAGGGCATGTGGAGAGGCTAAGGTTGCTCAGTGTCGACAGCAGCCGGAAGTGAGGATCCTGATGGGTCTGTAGAAAAATTCCCTTCCCATGAGTGCCATAACCAACTTTACACACACACACACAAGCATATATATACACAAAGACAAATGCACCCACCCACTTGCACACCTGTATGTCTTCTGAAATTCGAGTGAGTTCATTATGTGCTTCCTGTGGAGGCTGGGCAGGGGAAGCCATATGCCCAGGCTGGACTCTACCTCTCCCAGTTTTTTTTCCTTTGTTCCTGTTGACTTAGGGGGTGAGTCTTGGGTTTCCAGGAGACAGAGGCTCCTCTAAAATGGGTGGGAATTGAAAGAAACCAACAGAAGGCAACCTCTCTGCCAGTCCTCTTTCCAGACCCCACTCTGCCGTCCAGACCCATCACCCACAGAGCACTGATCCCCGTAATTTCTCATAGAAGGTCCTCTGCTCATCCTGGAGACATGAGCTATGAGCTGCTTGGAGGGTAAGATTCAAAGGAATCAGCATGCACAGTTGTCATGACTGGAAATCCCTGTGGAAGACATCTTTACCACCCAATGGCATGTTGTGCTTGTAGCCAACACATGACTTAGCCACACACTAGATTTTCTGAGATGCCAACTCACACTAGATCTGTCCCAGATCTGCTAGAGTTCCCTTCTTGGTTGGACATTCTCCTGAAGAAACCTGACATCCTCCTATGCATCACTGGTCATGGCAGAAGTGTTAGGAGGACGCCCACCTCAGCTTGGATGCCTAGCCCTGGTCCTAGCCTTCCCTGCCTCCATGGCCGGGCCTATTCTATTCCTACTCTAAAGCTCACCTTCCTGCCCAACTTCTAGGGCTGAGCCCAGACACATGCCCAGACCCTAAAGATGTCTTTATCCCATCCATCTCTGTAACCTCAGCTAGACCACATTTCCTGGGGTTGCTAACCAAAGCGCCTGAGGCTTGCTGCTCCAGGTAAGTAGTCTCTTCCACTCCCCATATTCAAACGAATGACTTGGTGTACATCCGTTCACCATCTGACAAGTGCTGGGCTCTTGAGGGTGAGCCTCTGGGCAGTGAAGCCCACCCTTCATGCTGCCCATGTTGATCTCAGTTACCAGAAAGCAGGCATGGCATCACCAGTGACCTCAGGAAAGCACACTAGCATAGGTACACAACACAGGCCTTTCAGAACATGTCTGGATTGTTTAGTGATCCCACCATGGATTCAGATGGGAATGTGTAGAAAATAGGACTTTGCTCTCAGCCAGGTCAGGGGCAGCCTTGAACAATCCTACCATACTCCACCCATACAAAACTTTCCTTTCACTATCTCAGAAGTGACAGAGGTCCATGTCTGAGTTCTACAGGAAAGACGCCTAGTAGGACCAGCCTGCTAGCCATACCCAGCCATCCTCTATGTGCATAGTCACCGTGCAGTCAGCCTTCCAATACTTCAATGCTGAGGAGGGTAGGGAGGTGTGGCTACTGTGTCTCCTGCTCTCTAAGCTGCTGGGGCAGGCACAGTTCCCAGGGCCCATGGGGCTGGAGGCTGCTTGCTCTCCTTGAGTCAGGGAGTTATTTTTGGTTCCCTGTCCACACTAGTTCTGCCAAGACCTCTCGAACTGACAGAATCTAAAGGAGTCCATGGCCGAGGCTTGGAAGTATCTTGGCACACTCAGTTCTAGAAAGTGCCTCTCTCCAGTTGCACACTCAGGATAGATGGGGGTGGGGGTGGGGAGTGGAAGAAGCCTGCTGTAAGGATGGATCCCATGTGGGAGGGTCTTGGGATGGAGATGCCTGGCTAAGCTGGAAGCTAGACAAAGCCTGAGCACTTCCTGGGAAGATGCCAGGCTGAGAGCAGCCTGGACCATTTCAAAGCTTGGGTCAGGATAGGCATATCTGGGAGGCTGGGTGAGAAAGTCTGTGTCCTCAAACAGGACTTGGCTTCCATTCTCAGTGTTTAGCCCTGAAACTCGAGAAGACCTATGTAGAAAGAAGTCTGTGGGCTGGAAACAAAGCCCAAGACACAGGTGAAGGAGCCCCAACCCAGGCCCAGGTCTGGATCCACAGCCTACAGCAGGCCTGTGAGCATTGCTTAGAGTCATCATGTCCCCTTTGCCTTAGCCAGGAAAGGCATGGCCTCCTGTGGACCACAATTTAGAAGAAATGGAAGAGGCAGCCCTGGTCCAATGGTGGCTGTAGGCTACAGGAATCCTGGGTTCTCATCCCTTGGGCTTCCACTGTCAAATCACCTTAAACTCTCCCATCTGGGAGTGATCACAGAGCTCTATGGGCCACTATGGCCACTGCCCCTGCTAGTGGAGGCCAGCCTCCACCTGTTGACTCTGACATCTCAAGTGTTAGGAAGGTGTCTTTTGATTTTCCTTGAAGAGCATATAGGAGCTCACAGCGCAGCCCAGCACGGCGGCCAGTGTCTCCCACCAATGCAGGGACCTGCAGTTATAATCCTACTCATGTGGCTGCTGGGTGGACAGTTCACCTGGCCAGCAGGCAACTTGTAAGTGGAAGCCACAAGCTTTACTAAGACATATTTTCAGTAGAGTAAAAACCACTCTTTTCCCTTGGGTTGGCCCTAGCTCTCTGGGGGTCTTCCAACCCACCTGCAGAAAGAAAATAATCCCACCGGGGTGGTCTCGGCATCAGTGCCAGGATGGTATGACAGGGAGGTCATTTAAGCCAGCTAGTCCTCCATGGCAACAGTGACCAAGGAAGCCGGCAGCACCAGTGTGGCCTAAATCTGGGGAGTGGCTGCACTGAGCATCCCAAGTTCTGGCGTCAGATTAGCTGGTGGGATCTGACCTTGCGGCATCCTCTCAGCAGTCATCAGGGTTCTGGGTAGCACTGCCTCTCTCCTGCCTGTGGATGAGACTTGCTCTAGGGGATTGTACTTCCCAGAAAAGACCCAAGACATGTTATGCCTAAGCTCAGTCGAGGAGGAAGATGCTTCAAATTCCAAGACCACTTAGAAAAGCAGGTCATCCCATCAAGAAACCAGAAGCAAATGTAACTCTGGACCTTGAATTGAGATTTCCGCATGTGTGAAGGAATTTTCACCAACTGATTTGAAGGAAAGAGGCAACCAGAGCAGGTCTGATGAGAGGCTTTGAGAGATGCAGGGAGCCCTCACCTCCCTCACTCCCAGTGAATGTAACCAAGCATCTGCCAAGGCAGACACTCCAAGGAGACTGGGGCTTGGGGACTTAAGGACTAACACTCAACTACCAAGCCTCTACATGTGTAGAGTTCCACCCACTGAGCCAGCAGTGAGTGCTGCCCACATCCAGAGGCTGCATTCTGGGTACTGCCATCCTGTTAGTAGGCTGCTAGGGAGGCTGGGGGATGATACCTCTCAGTAAGGCTAAAGATTGAATTAAGCATCCATAGGGTATTAGTCCTTACATTCCTGGGCTGAATGAAGGCCTGGGACAGATGCTAAAGCCATCTATAGACTATCAGTCAACCATCTGCCACAAACTTCTATCAGCTGCTTATCTACCCAGCCATTAACCAATCCTCTTCCTGTCTGTGCTTCTACCATCAGCTCAGCCTCCCTCTGTCCCTTTATCCTTCCAGTTATTTCCTCTCCCCACCTCCACTCTCTCACCCTCCCACCCACCTGCTTACTGACCTATCACAACCCCAGCTCCTCTGAGCCAGGCAGTGCAGAGCTAGAGACAGGAAGCATATCTACACATTCTCCTAGTGAGCCCAGGCCCCGGGATTCTCTATACCTTTGTGTTGCAAATCAGGAGACACCGCACCGGAAGACGGCAGCAAGGCCTGGGAAAGGCGCCTGCTGTTGAGTGGCTCTTGCTACTTTCACTACTTTATAGCTTAGCAGGCTAGGGGGCTCAGAGCTCACTACCCCGCCCCAGCTGCTGCTTCTCTTCAAGTACACGTTATTGAAGCCCTTCAGCCCTCGCTGGTGCATCCCAGGGTGGGATTAACGCTTTATCATTCTCTCTTCATTCCCAAATGACTCATCTTAACAGCCCAAGGGCAGCCACGTGAAAGCCCCAAGATCCTAGCCATAAGGTAAATTCACGAGACTGCTAAAGATAGGCCGAGGACAGATGGGAAGTCTGGCTTGCCTGGGATAACCTGGAGAGTCGTGTGTGCTGCCCCCATCTCCCAAAGGCCCACTAGCTTGGCAGCCTTGGTAATGTCCCACCATGGTCTCCATCTGGATTCCCTTGGTTTTGGAAACGAAGGAGGGAAAAACCTGGGAGGGGAAACAGCATTTTGGGGGAATAAATAGCAAACACAGGCTCTGGGATCTTCAGAGGTATCTAAGTGCTTGGCTGGGAAGACTGGGAAAAAGGCCATGGTGGAAAGTCAAGGGAAGAATGGAGGGGTCCTGTAGCCTGTTCCTTAGCACCATACTCTAGGCACTCCTAGGAAACCTGTGCAGACAGACAATGGAGGCTCTCATCCAGACCCACACAGGGGCTGACTGATGCTACAGCCCCCACCACAGTGGGTCATGGGTTTCATGAGGCACAGTAGTAATAATATATATGGGACATGATTCCATGGTGGCCTTGCAAGTGTCTCTGCAAAACAACTAGTCCCCAGTGCCCAGCATAGTTTCCCAGCTCATCAGGCCTGTGAGCCCCAAACTTTATACTTTTGCTGGGGACAAGCCAGGAGCAGCCACTGAGAATCACCTGGAAGTCACAAGACTACTTGTCTAGTGAATGCTCTCATCTGTCATCTAACACCAAGGTTAGGGTGTTTGGGTGTCAGTCTGTGCGGGAGCACATGTGTATGTATGAGCTCCAGTGGAGGCCAGAAGACAACCTTAAGTATCATTTCTCAGGAGCCAGCCACCTTGACAGGGTCTCTCACTGTATTATTTCCCAAGTGAGCCACATTGGCTGGCCAACGAGCCCTAAGGCCCACCTGTCTCCCCTTCCTAGCACTAGGGTTCTTTGTACATGAGTTCTGGGCACTGAACCCAGGTCTTTGTGTTTGCTCTGCAACAGAACCATCTATTTGGTCCATGCCAAGGCTTTTGAAAGGGTGTTTGTTCTTTGGGATATTTTAAATTTGTAAGGGGTAGATAGATGAAGGAGGGACTGAGTCAGAGCATAACATAAGAGTTCCCCCAAATCTTTCTGGAAGGTCACTCTAATACGTACATGCTAGAAAAACAAATGAGTTGGTCAGACTCCATGGGGGAATGTTGACGCTGGTATCAGGATCCAATATGTACGATTTAGAAAGGATCCCGAGCAGCCACACGTGCAGTACGGCCAAAGTCACGGGGTACTCAGAACCCAAACGCCACCCACCTCAGCACTGTTGGGGAATATGAATCTGAGGGAGGCAAACCACCTTGCTCACCAGTCCACTCCACCCAGGCCTCTGGGGGCCCCCACTTGCTCTGCCCATACATAACCTGCTGCTGTACCCTCTTTTTAATTCCAACTAAACCTGATGAATTCTCAAGGTCTTATCAGTTCTCCTCTTAACCTGGTTGGAGATATGTTTCCAGCCCTTTAAATCTATCCTAAAAGCACATGCATGGACCACACACATGCACATTAAGCACTCACACCTGTGCACACATATATGCAACCACCCAACAGCATGTGGCATCTAATATCATACTTTTTTCCAAACGTTAGATTCAGTGGGGTCTAGACCTGGCTCTGGCATGGGGCTTGCACATGGGTGATGCCCTGGGGTGGGTGTTGCCTGCACTTCTTGCTGCTATCTCTGGGTGGCCCTACCCAGAAGCCCTGATGCAGCCATCACCTGCTGAGGCCAGGCGAGCACTGTGGCTTCAGCATCGCTCCCTACACCTGCGTGTGTGGCAGAGTCGGGCCAGACAGTGCCACACCGGCAGGGTGCTGGGCCTACCTAGTTTTTGCATGCATGCACGGAGCCTTTCTTCAAGATTGGACACTCTGTTCTGAAGTTCATCGTAGTCATAGGCGCCAATTTCCTCTTGCAGCTCGTTAAGCACTGACGTCAGATTCTGGACCTCCTCCTTAAACTGCAATACCAATTTGGCATCGGCCTTGTACTCTTCCAACACAGGAATCAAAGGCCTAAGTTCATCCATTTTCGCTTTTATTGCCTGCAAGGTTAAAATAAGCTGGTTCAGTGCGATGCATGCAAAAACTTGAAATACCCTGCCTTGGCCTGGCTTCTCCCTACGAGAGGGAAGGTGTGCACACTCCCGTTTTAGCAGTCAGTCAGTTACGGGTCCCAGTGAGTCAGGAGAGCATATTAAACAGTCCTCAGAACACCACGTATTTGGGAAAGGCCTTTATTTGTCAGTTGAGAATGCAGCATCTTAAAGTTACATGCTTTAGGTCACATACACAAAGTTTGTGGTTGGTTTTTTTTTTTTTCTTTTTCAAAAAGTGCATTGACAAGGAAGGGTTCAAACTATTCATGGGATGCATCTAGAGTCGCATGCAAAAGGAGGATCCTGGCTGGATTCAAGGTTCCTTAGTGAAATGGCGCTAAGGATTGGAAAAGAATCGTAAAAATGCATGGTGCAAAAAGCTCTCTGGCTCTCTCATGGTTACATGGGGGGACTGCTTCTTCAGTCACTGGCGCATTGAAAAAACTCTTTAAGTTAGCCCTGCAAGCAAGAAAATGAAACACCGTTGAAAAGCTAGCTCACTAGCCTGCCTCAAACAGCCATTAAAAGACATATATTGCATGGTCACTTAAGAAAAATCACACTTTAATCATTGTAAAACAAGTTACTCAGATGGTGATGAGACACCCTCATGGTTTCTGCTGAGATTCCTTCATGCAGTGAGTACAGCCTAAAAGCTAAGGGCTAGCTCCCGCTGTCCCAGAGTCTTAGAGACCCCAACTTTGGATCTCAGAGGGTGCTCTGTAGACGACAGTCTCCAAGGGGAGCTACCTCATGTCACTGAAGACTCTTCAGTCTGCCGAGCGAGCACAGGAGGGCAGATGCTGGCCAGGACAGAAACAAACTTTTTGTCTGTAAGGTCAAAGCCTTTCACCAAGGTAAGTCATGATGGCCAAGGGGCACAGCAGCTCCCTGCCTGGACAGGAACTGAGGCTTATTTTGTCTCAATGGGATCCGCCTGCTATTATTTTATTTATAACGCAGATTTATAACTTCATTAGCTTGCCATTTTGCCTACCTAATGTACCGCTTTTAAAAGGAGGATTAGTTCCTGCTTCACGTAGGGAGTGCATCAAAGGATAACATTAGCATGAGAGGACAGAGAAGCATGAGGCAGTTTCCAGCCAAGCGGCCGTGTAATTTGACCTGTTCATTTACATCAGGGCCTGATTCCTAATTAACATGCATGAACACCTTAATTAAGGTGGCGGATAATTCCCAGCCCAGCACTAGTGGAGAGTCGTGTATATATACATACTTGTACATATGTATATATAATTTCAGGTCAAAGGAAGTGAGCTTTTAACGGCCAGGGTCACATGGAGACGCAGAACATTTAGCACAGCTGCATCTACAGTGTGCCTTGTCACAGCTAAATTAGGTCAGAAGTGAAAAACTGCCCTGAGTGATCAGGGCCCAGAAATGGCTCTAATCAGTTAAGCTAATCCTTGGCTAATGTGATTTACCTGCAGCAGCTGTGGAATGCTGAAGGCTTCTAATGATACCCTGCCCAGCTAATATGCCTCAGCTAGAGGAGAGGGGGCTTGGCACCCCCATTTCCTACTGGCTGATGAGGAAGGAGAGAGGGGCCAGGGTGTGACGAAGGGGCTGACTAAGCCCCACCCTCTTCAGTGGCCGGAGTGGGTGGCCTCTCTACTCCCGGATCGGCACAGCTTTGCAAGGCAGAGAACAATCCTTGCGGTGCTCCCCAGACCCCTGAGTACTACCTCTGTGGGGGATGGGAAAAGAAAGTCGTCTGACTTGGAGGAGGAGGAGGAGGAAGAGGAAGAAGAGGAGGAAGAAGTAGGGAGGGAGGGGGAGAGAAGGAGAAGGAAAAGGGAGGAGGGGAGGGAGGCAGAAAAAGAAAGAGTAGGGAGGAAGAGGAAAAGAGCCTCGGAGGGACTGCATACCTTGAACTGCCTGGCCAGATGCTGCTTATGGCTCTCCTCCACCTGCTTGAACTTGGACTCCAGGCCTTTCATCTGGTTCTCCATCTTCTCCACATACTGCAGGTCTCTCTGAGTTCGCCTGTCCAAGACTTCTATGGATTGAGACATGTTTTGCACCTGTCAAGAGGGTAACAGGTTCAAGGCAAGAGTTGCAGCAGGTGTCAGCCAGTCTCCTCCGTCTGCTCATCAGCCAGGCTGACCTTTCCCACTGCACCACCCCAGAGCCAGGAGTGCTCCAAGCCTGATTTACCAGTTAATCACCAGCATTAGGCTGTTAGGATCAAGAACTCCCCAAACACTGCAAATTGGCTGGGTAAATATTCCCTCCCACCCTGACAGTAGGGTACAGAGATCAGGGAAGGAGCCTTGAGTTGCTCCAGGCACGGGGCTGCGGGCCATTTCACTCTACGTTTATGGGTGGGGCCTGTTTCCACTCTATGTCAGGGAGAGACTGGCAGCCTTAGGCAAGTGCATACAGCAAGAGATGCCAAGCCTGCCTGGGGTGTAAATTCCTCCCCGCCAAGTCTCCTGGAGTGTCCTTGCCGACAGCATTGGTGTTAAGTGTTGAAGGAAGGGACAGAGAGCCGCTCCAGGCTCTGTGCCCAGCCTTTCCCCCACTGCACACGCCATCCATCAGCCCCACAATATCATAGGCAGATGACTGCTCGGCAAACACGCACATTCAGAACGCAGAGTCAGGAATCAATCACCCAGCAAATGAAGAATCGCTGTTTCACGTCCTTACGGGCACTGTTGAATGGAGTGCAGCCTCAAGATGGGGCTCTGTTATTCAGCACGATCCCAGAGCGTGGCAAAGAGAAACAGCTTTGGTGCGGCCACCTGCCAGCACATTTCATTTTCAGGAAACTGGCTATGGCTTATGCGAGAATGGATGCTCACCAGGGGTGAGGGGGGAGGGGAACCAAGGCGCCGAGGATGCCGCAGTGGGTTGGGTCATCTCGGAATCTAATCCAGTTACTAACAAGGAAGGTGCCTCCTGAGTGGCAGGTCTTCTTGCTGAATTTTTTTTTTCTTTTTGGATTTGAAAAAGATCCCTTCCTAGGAACAAAGTCCTTGGGAGAGAGGCGTGGCTTCAAAGCACAGTGGTCAGCACAGTGCTGGCACAGCTCCCATCTCCCACTACAGAGCCTTCAGACCAGTAAGTGGAGTAAAATAGGAAGAGATACTAGAAGCCTTCTCAACTGGCCAAGGGAAGATATCACCCATGTCAACACTTTAAAACCATATGGGATTTTAGGACCAGAAAGCAGCGCACGCTCACCTTCACATTTCAGTGTACAGAACAAGAACAGCCTTGCAAGGGGCTGACTGTGACTCTGCTCCCTTTTTTAGATGCTCAAATAGAGCTGCTCTTGCTGGACACCCTCTCTGGCCACTTGATTCCCCTCTGAAGGACTGCATTGCTTCTTGTGAGAAAAGAGGTCATTTGCTCTTGTCCACCCTTCGAGGCCCAGCCCAAATGCCACTGCCTCCAAGGAGTCTTCTGGGATGAACTCAAACACTAAATGACTTGTGAACAACGCCACATCACTGGCACTTTGGAAGGTGAAAGTGGGGGCCTCATCCACACCTGAAGCCAGAACAAGGACAGCCAGTGCAGGAAACCTGTGCAGCCTGCCTGGCCATCTCTAGCCAAAGCCGCTCTTCCCTGTCTCTTCCTTGCAGATTTGACACCAACAACAAGAACAGATCTCGAAAGTCAGCAACACATATAGTGGGCACAGGCTCAGTCTAACAAGACAGTGTGGGTGGGAGATTTTTGTCCTTCCTAACTAGGGACCAATGCTTTTAATGAATTTTCAAATGTAAAGATTAGCCTTAACATTAAAAACAAAACAACAAAAAACTTAAAGATGTTAAACAGCTTGGTTGCTTTAAGATAAACCACAGTCTGACCCCATTTTCTAGCTAACCATTCAGCTAAGTCTTCCATAATGGAAAATGGGTGACATCCATACAAACCCTCTGGGGATAACAGCTTCCACACACGCCTACTTCCAGCAGTGTCTCCAGAAGCCAACCAGCACGGTCAAGGTCACAAGGTCATGGGATAGTCTTAGCCACTGTGGCAGCAGGTGCCATGAAGTGGGGGAGGGGACATGCACAGCAGCCACACACCTGTCATCCACCTGGGAATGACTAATTGCTAATGTTTATTGCTCATGTAAGCACTGGCCTAAGCCAGCTATGTTATTTATCTCACTTGATCTTCATAAAACCCTGGGGGGTGAGGGGGAGCTGTTCTGAGTCCCACATGCCAACACAGATACACCAGCTTAGAAGTTAAGAAACTTGGCCTCAGCACACAGACAGGTCAAGGTCTGGGGCTACAGAGCCTTAGCTCTTGGACTAAGATCCTGTGTTCCTCAGAGGACACAGTTCCATCCTGGTGCCAGCCTCATCTCCTCCTCTGCCATCAGACCCTGGAGGAGCTGCTCAAGGATGCCGAGACCCAATCCTCAGCAAGGACAAGGACTCTGGTTGGACCAAAATGGAGACTGGTACCTGACCTGCTGTGCAACCAAGTGGATCTGACAGAAGCCCGATGGTGGCAACGCACAACTGGTCCCAGGGTGCAAAGGGACCCAAGAAATCCAGAGCCATCTCTGCTGTTGCCCAAGATGACAGGTGCCAGCTGGCCCCACAGGCAGGGAAAAAGCAAAGTAGAAGAGAAAGGAGGCGCGATGACCAGCCTTAGCGTTTGGGCGGCAGAGCAGGCTTGGCTCATCAATGCTGACAGGCACAGTAAATGAAGGCCCTCCCAAAATAGAGTCTGCGCGGCGTGAAATGGGGCTTTAAATTTTTAAGCAGCAAAACTGGCCTGAATAGGCAGAGAGGAAAACTGTGCAGCCTCATTCTCAGGGGCCCCTAGAGCTTTCTGGAACCATTTCCCAGCTTTGCCCTTCTCCCAGGGTCCCTTGCCTTGGGCCCCAGTACCCCCAGCCCCACCCCCTTGCTACAGTTCTGAATAATTAAAGGCTCAATTAGGCTCCTGTCTAGTTTGGTGTAAATAAATGTCCGCAGGATCTGTTAAATATCTTTTACTTGAACTCTTTTCAAGCGATTTACTCTGATGGCTAAAGGTGGTGAAACAGGCCAAGAAACCAACACACACTCCATCCCTTTGGGGAAGCCAGCCTCACAGGTACCATGATGGAAATAAGGTCCCAGGTCTCTTCCACACAGGGACTGGCAACAACCTGGGAGCCATCCCAATTCTCAGGCTGCTTCCTGCTTCAGCAGCTGAATACAGGAAAGGGGACTGGTCTGCCCAAGGTGGTGGGAGCCTAGCTGTGGCCCAGCTCCAGCTGGGAAGGCCAGGTCCTGGCAGGGGTGAAGCTGGGCTCCAAAGCCATTCTGTCATTGCAAAGATGATTTCTGTTCCCAGGGCTTCTCTTCAAGTTACGGAGGATGCTTCACCCCGCAGATCTCACAAAGGTAAGGGCTTGAAAAGTCCAAAGCCAATCAGTAGGGAAAACCCTAGCTTTCCTGGTGTGTGTGTGTGCTTGCGTGCGACATGTGACCCCACTGTTACTGGGTAGGAAAGGTTCCTGCCCTGGAGGTGTCTTTTCTTGGGAGGGGAGGAGGGCAGGATGGAAAAGTCCCTCATTTTCCCTTCTCTCCATGGTAGCACCCCAGGGATCTGTCATAGTGAGGTCAGTTGCAGAATCTGGGGTCCTGAGAGCAGCCTATAGGTTCTCTTGGCAAGAAACAGAACCCAAACAGGAGGACAGCTGGTTCAATGACTTGGACTAGCTCCCTGTCCAGCCAGCTGTGTGGCCTGGGGACATCAATCTGAGGAGTAACCAGTGGCCCTGCTGAGTTCTTGTGACAATGAAACAAGACTCAGAAGGTGTACAGAGATACTTCGCTGCCCTCATGTTAGGGAGCACCCATGGGGGGAGCGACTCACCAGGTGGGATGGAGACAGCCCCATGGAGAGCCTGCATGCCAGGTATCTGGAGCCCACCATTTCCCTGGCTGCACTGTGGAGCCTTTGGATCAGACCCCAAGCACTGCTCAGAGGAGAAATGGCATGTGATGAAGGAGAGCCATGCTTCTGGCTTTCCTAACAAGCTCTTTCCTAGAGCCCTCAGAGCCCAGGAAGCAGGTGTACTCATCTCTCCCCCCTCCCCCAGGGCCACCCTTGTCCTTTTTCCATCCTCCTATCCACAAGGCCATCGGCCCATTCATTCATTCACAAATACTTGGGGGGGGGTAGGGTATGTCAGGGAAGGCCCCCGGGTGGGCCCTGCAGGCTGGCCAAGCCTCAGGCCACCACACCGCACTCTGCACGTGCAAGCTCACGTACACGCCCTGCATGGACTCACCTTCTCCAGTAGCTGCCTCAGCTGTTTTGTGCGGGCATCCCGTGAACACATGGTCTGCTGGGGGGCGACCACCGTGCAGATACACCTGCCCTCACTGTCCTGGGCGGAGCTGTACACCTGCCAGCTCTCCTCGGGGTTGGTGGGCAACACCTGGAGAGGGGCAGGCAGGGAAGGGCACGAGGAGAGAAAGAGAGGATGTGAGGATGTGAGACCTGAACCTGGGTACTGAGGGCTCAAGTAGATTGGAGAGGAACAGTGCCTTAAAATGCATGTGTAACTCTGGATGCTCAGCTTTGCACTTTAACCAGATTAATGCGGGGGGTGGGGGGAAGGTGGGTGGGGCTGCAGATGCACTAGGATGGGTGAGGGGCCGTGTAAGAAACCAGTGGCTAAAGGCTTAGGGAACCAGACACCTCTTCTCCCAGCAAAGTGCAGACTTGCCTTGATCTCCTGTTCCCTAACACTTGGAGACAAGCGCCATTGTTAATGGCCCCCAGTCAGCACCTAAGAACTGGGAGCAGCAACAGCCTAGAGCTGTGCCGTCTCCCCAAACGCAGCCTGGCTAAGATGTTGATTTCCAACTCCATGAAGTTCCCCCCACCCACTAGCCACTTGGTGGGTGTGAACAAGTATGTTGTGTAAGGACCACCCTTAACCTCAGTCCTGAGGGTTTGCCCAAAGACCACCAAGGACCCAGAGCTGAGAGTGGCTAGGTTCACCTTGCAGGCCCTCTATCCCAACCATAACCCTGACCTTCAGACACACAGCAGGGGCAGTAGGGCTCCTGCATACACACCCCATACCCCTGCCTCCTGTCACTGCAGCCTGCCCAGTCTCCACGCTCTGCCCTGGCATCCTGCACTTCCCTGCTATTTTTAGGTAAGGATGGGGAAGAAGGCAGAGGAGCTACAGTAGTGATAGACTGATTTCATTCATCCAACCTCAGCAGCTCGGGACACAGAAGCATGCAAACTCTGTATCATGAAACTCACGTCGATATTTTTGTTTGGCGTTTTGGTGTTTTTTGAGACAGGGTCACATTACGTAGCTCTGGATATCAGGGAACTCACTCTGTAGACCAGGCTGGCCACAAACTCACAGAGATCCACCTGCCTCTGCCTCTGGGACTAAAGGAGGGAGATACCACTCCCGGCACCAGGGCACTAGGGAAACTCATTTTAAAACAACAGGAGAGGCAGACCCAACAAGAGTCATAGGTGGTGGTGGTGGATCACACCACAGAGCCCTTGGGAGCAAAACTGGAGGAAAAGTCTTGCCCCTCACCTGTCCTTTCCATTGGGAAGTTATGCCAGGGCCCCTTTCCAGTGGCCCCTCACTAAAAGGTGGTCTCAGCTCAGCCTGCCCCATTTATCATGGAAGTCAGCCTTATCCAGACCCTCCACCCCTGCCATCGCTCCCCACCCGCAGGCTGCTGCTGACATGGAGATGCGATTTCCATTTCAGAGGCTAGTAGGGAGGGGTGGGTGAAGGCAGCTGGGTCCCGCCCAGCTCCTCGCAACCTCCTCCGGAGTGGACGCTTAGATCTTCGAACGGGAATGGGAACCGAAGGGTCCCTTGGGATTTGGGGGATTCAGGTGAGATCACAAGATCTGACCTTCTGTCTTGGGCCCCACTCTGGGCAGGTCCAGTCCGCCTTTTACAAAGTAGGGCGAGCTGAGTCCTGGCTGGACCTAGCCCGCAAAGGGCTTTAAACAGCATCTCCACCCCTTACATGCTGAGTGACCTTGGCTAAGTCCCCAAGTCCCTAGCTTCAGTTTCCTAAGCTTTGCAAAGAAAGATTTCCTAATATTAGTGAACGAGGACTCTGGACTTTTGAACCCCTCCCACCACCACCAAAGCAGGTGTCTTCAAGCCCCTCCAGGGACCGGGCGCAAGAAGCATCGCCCCAAACGCCAGAGCGCCGGTGGCGGCCGCAGCTGGAGGCGCTGCTTGGCTGCAGAGCGGAAGGTGGGCTCGTGACCCCGGCTCCTGCAACCCTCCTTCCCAGGGTGACCCTATCCTGTGCTGCACCACCCGGCCAGCCCGGGGCTTCGACCCAAGAGGAGCCAGGAGGGAGGAGGGGCCTCGAGGGCTCAAGGCGGGCGCACTTACGCCGGTGCTGCGGTCTAGCGTCCCGCCGCTGGCGGCCGAAAGCCGGGTGGTATTGAGGCCCACCAGTGAGGGCAGCGTCTGGGACATCCAGTTGGTGATCATGGCCATGGTGCTTAGCACGACCCCGATCTTCAGCAGCGGCACCGACATCGCGCCTCGAGTGGCCTCCTGCGCCCGCGCCGCGCCGGCGCCGGCTCTCGCGCCCCGGGCAGCCTCAGGCGGCGGGCACCACGGCGGGC